>NC_051861.1:65833465-66005557 GCF_015732765.1 Culex quinquefasciatus | reverse complement strand
GCAATGGGCACACGTGGTTTGTTTTCTAACTGTCACCCTCCTTCCAGCAAACATGCGGCCGCGCTTTCATTGATCAAGTATGCTTTGCGCGATGCTCTGTCAGGCGTCGGTTTGATTTATTAAGGTACCATGACAGGTTTTCTGGCTGATTTTTTCATCAATAAAATTAAAATAGCGGCTTTAGGAAAAGAATTCGGGAAATGGTTATTTAGAGAGAATTGTAGAGAGGATCTAGGAGCATCGTTTTGATACATAAAACAAACCATTTACCTGTCATTTACGCAAAATAAATGCAAAAAACCAACAACAATAGGGCAAAAAAAATGTAAAGGCTCTGTAGGCAGACTTAACTAAAGTTTAAAAAATTTCAAAAATCATTTTTTATCGTAAAGAAATTTACTCAGCTTTCACATGAAATCAAAGCGGCTTTTTCATGATCACAATCATGAGATAAATCGATTTTAGTGTAGAAACTCCTCAAAACAGTAAATTCTACTTAACTCGGTTTAGGATGAGAATTCGACCATGCCGTAGAAGACTTTTTTTCATGTTTCGGGGTCCTTTAGGGAACCACCAAGTATCCGCATCCATGAACCAAACACCCTGTATGTGTAAAAATCTAGAATACCTCAACTAGGTATAATAATGTTTTTTTTTTTTGTGGAATTGTTTTACCCTTGCAATAACATGTTTTGGCTATGTTGTGGTCTTTCACGTGCAAAAATTGTAATGATTTCATAATATTACTTGACATCTATTACTTGAGAACCGAGGTCTCATATAGATCGCTGTTTTTTTACCCAAATATATCCAAAATTTGGTATTTCTGTGTTCTTTACCTCTGCTCAGGTATAACATTTTTATACAGTATGTAAAAAAAGTATTTACATCCCTTAATCACTATGCACATTTTGTGATGAAACATGCAAACAATTTATAATTCGCCATAAACCTAGTATTTCAGAAACTCTTGCCGAACATATTGCTACGAGCTCATAAAAAATATTTCTACAAAGTTCTAAAATAAATACTGTTAAAAAATCAAAAGGTGCAACAAAAGTTTTTACATTTTTCGAAAAATTTACATAAATACAGTTATTTGTTTACAAATCACCATAAATCCAGTGTCACAACTCCAAATAGGCATCCATGACTGATTAAAAAAAATGATTGAATATAAAGTTTACTAACTACTTAGTATACCATACCAACCCGGAATTACAACGTCGGAAAATCCGCCGGCATCTGAACCGGTCCACCATTCACAGGTCAACCTATGTGTCATCGGAAAGGGCATACAATTTCCGATCTTTTGATACCCAAACATCTAGGTTTTCTATGAAACCCACGTTTTAAAATTTTAAACAAACTTTCTGTGATGGCAGTTTGAGTTAGTTCCTGGTCAAACTAGTGATCAGAAATAATTCTTTTATATTCCAGAAGTATAAATTAAAAATTTGCCAAATTGCCAAGTGAAATTTAAAATAATTTAATATTCTTGGAACGTCAGTTATTTCCAATAAATTATTAAATAATTCAAAAAACTTTCAGTAATGGCAGTTTGGGTAAGTTCCCGGTCAAACTAGTGATCAGAGACGTGTTGTTCCTCGAGAGTCGAGAACAGAATACAGAGTATCTGTCAAGATATTAAAATAATAGCAGAATTAAAAGGAACAACTAGTCTCTTTGCATTCATAGTAATGCATTCTGCAAAAACGCTCATCCAAACCACAAAACGTAGTACTAGGTTTCTGTCAAACTCTAAATTGTTTGCATGTTGAGCAACTCTCTACGAAATCGGCCGATTTCGACCATTTTTATTTTTTGTATTTTTTTATTTGACTCAAACTTTGTGGGGGCCTTCCCTATGACCAAATAAGCTATTTTGCGTCATTGGTTCACCCATACAAGTCTCCATACAATTTTGGCAGCTGTCCATACAAAATGTATATGTAAATATTCAAACAGCTGTAACTTTTGAGTGAATTTTCTGATCAATTTGGTGTCTTCGGCAAAGTTGTAGGTATTGTTGAGGACTTGCAGAAAAAATAGGTACAGATTTTTTTATCAACTTTTTTCACTAAAACTCAATTTCCCAAAATACGTATTTTTTGATTTTCGAGATTTTGATATGTTTTAGGGGACGAAAATCCGCAACTTTTGAGCCATAGAAACATGGTCAAAAATCTGCCGCCGAGTTATGAATTTTGAAAAAATAGTGATTTTGGAAAAAATCGAGTTTCATGCAAATTTGACATTATTTTTAATGCAAAATGAATTTGCAATCGAATACTACAGATTTTTGATTAAGGGCTCCGTTTTCAAGATATAGCCACCAGAAAGTTTGATTTTTAGCGAAATATTTGCAGTTTTTTCAATTTTTAAAAATAGTGACCATGAGTGAACATTTCTAAAATATTTTTTTGAAAAGTTAAGAAAATTTGCTATAAAATTGTCTAAGAGACATTGAAGATTGGACCTCTGGTTGCTGAGATACAGCGGCAAAAAAAGAAACACGAAAATTGAAGTTTTCTAAGTCTCACCCAAACAGCCCACCATTTTCTAATGACGATATCTCAGCAATTAATGGTCCGATTTTCAATGTTAATACATGAAACATTCGTAAAATTTTCCGATCTTTTCGAAAAAAATATTTTGAAAATTTTTAAATCTAGACTAGCATTTTAAATGGGCGTAATATTCAATATTGGCCCTTTTCAAATGTTAGTCTTGATTTAAAATTTCAAAATATTTTTCGAAGATCGAAAATTCACGAATGTTTCATGTATTAACATTGAAAATCGGACCATTAGTTGCTGAGATATCGTCATTAAAAAATGACGGGCTGTTTGGGTGAACAGAAAACTTCAATTTTCGTGTTTCTTACGCCGCTGTATCTCAGCAACCAGAAGGTCAATCTTCTGTCTCTAGACAATTATATAGCAAATTTTCTGAACTTTCAAAAAAAAATTTTTAGAAATGGTCACTCATGGTCACTATTTTAATAATTGAAAAACTGCAAATATTTCGCTAAAATCAAACTTTCGGCTATATCTGTAAACGGAGCCCTTAATCAAAATCTGTAGAGTACTTTTCGATTGCAAATTCAATTTTGCATTAAAAATAATGTCAAACTTGTTTTTGCATGAAACTTCGATTTTTCCGAAAATCACTATTTTTCAAAAATTCATAACTCGGCGGCATTTTGACCATGTTTTCTATGTCAAAGTTGCGGATTTGTCAAATCTCGAAAATCAAAAAACGTATTTTGGGAAATTGAGTTTTAGTGAAAAAAGTTGATAAAAATCTGCAAATTTTTCCGTATTTTTCTCAAAAGTCCTCAACAATACCTACAACTTTGCCGAAGACCAAATTGATCAGAAAATTCACTCAAAAGTTACAGCTGTTTGAATATTTACATACCATTTTTGTATGGACAGCAGCCAAAATTGTATGGAGACTTGGGTGAACCAATGACACAAAATAGCATATTTGGTCATAGGGAAGGCCCCCACAAAGTTTGAGCCAAATCAAAAAATACAAATAAAATCCATTTCCGGTTTTGGTAGAGAATTGCTCATGTTTCATTACAAAATGTGCATAGTGACCAAGGGATGTAAATACTTTTTTTACATACTGTATATCATACCTCAAACCATCCACATTAACGACCCCCGGGTCTTTTGTGGTCTCTATTGCAAGTTTCTGCTCGAACCTAGGAGTCAGAAGGCTTGAATGGGGAGAGCACCCAAACCTCTTTCTACTCCAAGGAACCTTCCACCCC
Source organism: Culex quinquefasciatus (assembly GCF_015732765.1). Taxonomy (NCBI): domain Eukaryota; kingdom Metazoa; phylum Arthropoda; class Insecta; order Diptera; family Culicidae; genus Culex; species Culex quinquefasciatus. The sequence goes on along the minus strand of NC_051861.1, from coordinate 66,001,773 downwards.
AGTGTTTGAACTGACGACCTTTGGATTGCGAGTCCAACCGCCGCCAGCGATTCCACCGGAGTAGGCTTGGTTTGGTGTGTTGTTTGTACTTATGGCAGGGAGAGGACTCCCATACCTGGAATGACTTAACGGCCTAACAACAACCAAGGCCGGGACCGACGTTTTACTTCATCATCCGATAGAAGGTTGGAGCAGATGGGAATCGAACCCAGAATCATCCGCTTACAAAGCGGACAGCGTAACCATTCGGCCACGCACTGCCACCACGTATATCATACCTACTCTATCTTAAAAAAAATATATGAAACAACCAATTCTGATAACTAATATGACTATGATAACTAATCAGACACCCATCCTAGAAGAGGTTTTAAATTATTCATATTTTTTCTATCAATTAATTTTAAAAAAATCATAAAATTTTAAATTCAAAAAAACGAAACTATTGGCACTACGCCCCCCGGGGCATGGCCTTTCTCTAACGTGGGATTTCTGCTCCAGCGCCTCTGACGAGACAGGAGAAACCGGGACCGACGTTTTACTTCACCATCCGATAGAAGCTCAGTGGATAAGGCGGGAATCGAACCCGCGTCTCATAGCATCATCGGGATCGGCAGCAATTTTAAATTCAACGGACAATGAATTCTGATCAATAACATGACTAGAAACTGACTCAGACTGTTATCCCAATAGTGTTTCTATTAATTAATAAATAATTATTTACAAACAACTATTTGTTATTTTTGCCTTCCTCACTGAGGTAAGGCTATAATCCTGCTCTAAAAATGAACTTTGTAAAAAAACTAACTTAATCCACCTATGTGGTTGGAGCCTTCCTCACAACAATGGCTGTACACATGTTTCATCTATTTTTTAGATCCGGCTTCCAAAAAGTACATCGATATCACTTAAGTGGCCATATCTCGAGACAGGGTTGCCAGATCTTCAATGTTTTGCACTCGTTGGAAAGGTCTTTTGATAACCTAACCAACAATGGGTCAGATGGTGGATCCGGACATAGTTTACATACATTTAAGTGAGATCCGGCTTCAAAAAAGTACATCAATATTACTTAATGGCCATATCTCGAGACAGGGTTGCCAGATTTTCAATGTTTTAGACTCGTTGGAAAGGTATTTTGATAACCTAACCAACGTCGGGTCGGATAGTGGAGCCGGACATAGTTTACATACATTTAAGTGAGATCCGGCTTCAAAAAAGTATATCAATATCACTTAAGTGACCATATCTCGAGACAGGGTTGCCAGATCTTCAATGTTTTGGACCCATTGGAAAGGTCTTTTGATAAACTAACCAACGATGGGTCGGATGATAGATCCGGACATAGTTTACATACATTTAAGTGAGATCCGGGTTCAAAAAAGTACATCAATATCACTTAAGTGGCCATATCTCGAGACAGGGTTGCCAGATCTTCAATGTTTTGCACTCGTTGGAAAGGTCTTTTGATAACCTAACCAACAATGGGTCGGATGGTGGATCCGGACATAGTACACATACATTTAAGTGAGATCCGGCTTCAAAAAAGTACATCAATATCACTTATGTGGCCATATCTCGAGACAGGGTTGCCAGATCTTCAATGTTTTGCACTCGTTGGAAAGGTCTTTTGATAACCTAACCAACAATGGGTCGGATGGTGGATCCGGACATAGTACACATACATTTAAGTGAGATCCGGCTTCAAAAAAGTACATCAATATCACTTATGTGGCCATATCTCGAGACAGGGTTGCCAGATCTTCAATGTTTTGCACTCGTTGGAAAGGTCTTTTGATAACCTAACCAACAATGGGTCGGATGGTGGATCCGGACATAGTACACATACATTTAAGTGAGATCCGGTTTCAAAAAAGTACATCAATATCACTTAAGTGGCTATATCTCGAGACAGGGTTGCCAGATCTTCAATGTTTCAGACTCGTTGGAAAGGTCTTTTGATAATCTTATCAACAATGGGTCGGATGATGGACCCGGACATAGTTTACATACATTTAAGTGAGATCCGGCTTCAAAAAAGTATATCAATATCACTTAAGTGACCATATCTCGAGACAGGGTTGCCAGATCTTCAATGTTTTGGACCCATTGGAAAGGTCTTTTGATAAACTAACCAACGATGGGTCGGATGATAGATCCGGACATAGTTTACATACATTTAAGTGAGATCCGGGTTCAAAAAAGTACATCAATATCACTTAAGTGGCCATATCTCGAGACAGGGTTGCCAGATCTTCAATGATTTGCACTCGTTGGAAAGGTCTTTTGATAACCTAACCAACAATGGGTCGGATGGTGGATCCGGACATAGTACACATACATTTAAGTGAGATCCGGCTTCAAAAAAATACATCAATATCACTTAAGTGGCCATATCTCGAGACAGGGTTGCCAGATCTTCAATGTTTTGGACTCGTTAGAAAGGTCTTTTGATAACCTAACCAACAATGGGTCGGATGATGGATCCGGACATAGTTTACATACATTTAAGTGAGATCCGGCTTCAAAAAAGTACATCAATATCACTTAAGTGGCCATATCTCGAGACAGGGTTGCCAGATCTTCAATGTTTTGCACTCGTTGGAAAGGTCTTTTGATAACCTAACCAACAATGGGTCGGATGGTGGATCCGGACATAGTACACATACATTTAAGTGAGATCCGGCTTCAAAAAAGTACATCAATATCACTTATGTGGCCATATCTCGAGACAGGGTTGCCAGATCTTCAATGTTTTGCACTCGTTGGAAAGGTCTTTTGATAACCTAACCAACAATGGGTCGGATGGTGGATCCGGACATAGTACACATACATTTAAGTGAGATCCGGCTTCAAAAAAGTACATCAATATCACTTATGTGGCCATATCTCGAGACAGGGTTGCCAGATCTTCAATGTTTTGCACTCGTTGGAAAGGTCTTTTGATAACCTAACCAACAATGGGTCGGATGGTGGATCCGGACATAGTACACATACATTTAAGTGAGATCCGGTTTCAAAAAAGTACATCAATATCACTTAAGTGGCCATATCTCGAGACAGGGTTGCCAGATCTTCAATGTTTCAGACTCGTTGGAAAGGTCTTTTGATAATCTTATCAACAATGGGTCGTATGATGGATTCAGCTGATCCGTCAATAACGGAGTAGCAGCTCATTGGCAGTCAACCATGCTCATGCTCATGCTCAACAATGGGTCGTATGATGGACCCGGACATAGTTTACATACATTTAAGTGAGATCCGGCTTCAAAAAAGTACATCAATATCATTTATGTGGCCATATCTCGAGACAGGGTTGCCAGATCTTCAATGTTTTGCACTCGTTGGAAAGGTCTTTTGATAACCTAATCAACGTTGGGTCGGATGATGGACCCGGACATAGTTTATATACATTTAAGTGAGATCCGGCTTCAAAAAAGTACATCAATATCACTTAAGTGGCCATATCTCGAGACAGGGTTGCCAGATCTTCAATGTTGTGGACTCGTTGGAAAGGTCTTTTGATAACCTAACCAACGATGGGTCGGATGATGGACCCGGACATAGTTTACATACAGTTAAGTGAGATCCATATATATGTGAAAACACATTTTTATACATAACTTTTGAACTACTTATCGAAACTTCAATCTGTATAAAACTCGATCTATGGGACCCTAAACCAAGTCAAATGCAACAGGTTCGGGTCAAATCGGTTCAGCCAGTGCCGAGAAACATGAGCTAGTTTGTTGGTCACATACATACATACACACACACATACACACACACATACACACAGACATTTGTTCAGTTTTCGATTCTGAGTCGATATGTATACATGAAGGTGGGTCTACGACGTTTTTATACGAAGTTCATTTTTAGAGCAGGATTATAGCCTTACCTCAGTGAGGAAGGCAAAACGTCGTAGACCCACCTTCATGTATACATATCGACTCAGAATCGAAAACTGAACAAATGTCTGTGTGTATGTGTGTGTGTATGTGTGTGTGTATGTATGTATGTGACCAACAAACTAGCTCATGTTTCTCGGCACTGGCTGAACCGATTTGACCCGAACCTGTTGCATTTGACTTGGTTTAGGGTCCCATAGATCGAGTTTTATACAGATTGAAGTTTCGATAAGTAGTTCAAAAGTTATGTATAAAAATGTGTTTTCACATATATCCGGATCTCACTTAAATGTATATAAACTAAATCCGGATTCACCATCCGACCCATCGTTGGTTTGGTTATCAAAAGACCTTTCCAACGAGTCCAAAATATTGAAGATCTGGCAACCCTGTCTCGAGATATGGCCCCTTAAGTGATATTGATGTACTTTTTGGAAGCCGGATCTCACTTAAATGTATGTATACTATGTCTGGATCCACTATCCGACCCATCGTTGGTTAGGTTATCAAAAGACCTTTCCAACGAGTCCAAAACAATGATGATCTGGCAACCCTGTTTCGAGATATGGCCCCTTAAGTGATATTTATGTACTTTTTCATTACGGATCTTAAAAATAGATGAAATTTGTGTACAGCCATTGTTGGTAATGGGTGAGGAAGGCTCCAACCACATAGGTGGATTAAGTTAGTTTTTTATTTGGCATGGTATTATACCAATTTATACTAAAAGGTTTAAAAAAAATCAGATCACTTACATTTTCAGGAACTGAATTAGACTCCCATCCCGGAAGGATATTAAAATAAGATTTATAATTTATTTAAATTTACTAGTTTTACCAGATTTATAGATTTTTGAAATTCAACATGGCCTTATGCTAAGTTGTGATTTTATACTTGTTGGCGACGTAAAATATTCGGACTTCTTGTAGCAAACTCTGGGTTTTGTGGTAGAGTATAGCTCAAAGCTAAAATATATATTTAAATTCAGTTAGGGTTAAGTTCAAATTCGTTCGCGTATTAATAGTTCAAAACTTACATTTAGTCTCCTACTTTCACACTTGTCACAAACAGACGAACTCTATCAACGAGCCAGAGTGCTCGATTAATCAATTAATTGCTAAAAATACAGTTCTGGTTAGAAATATAAAGAAATTACAGAAAATATAATTTACCAAAATTCAACTGCTAGTATTTTGTTTAATTGCTAGTTGACAACTGATACCCTTAAACCTGCGAGATCATCGTCTTCTCTTATCTGTCTTCCCTGCGTCAGCGTGACGGATCTTATCTATACCATTTTTATTCAATCTCGTTTGGGCGATGATCCGAGGGGCACGGTCGGCGCAGTCGGCGCAGTCGGCACGGTGTGCTCGCAACATCCTCCCCCACGTGTCGCATGATGATCTGCACCAGAATCCTCAGCGTCACCAACGTCCAGCAGAGCAAGCTTGACGACTGCTCGCTCACGCACCAGACCCTTCGATGTGTGTACATCCGCTCGACGTATTCTGCCATCCTTGCCGGGATACGTCCTGCAACGCGTCCTCGCAGCCACCCGTTCCGATGTCCTTCGTCCACAACGAGCACGAGATCGCCCTCTTTGATTGGTCTCACCTCCTCAAACCATTTAGTCCTCCTCGCGATCGTCGGCAGATATTCTTTCACCCAGCGGCTCCAGAACTCGTCCAGTGTGTGCTGGATACTGTTCCAGCTGTTTTTGATAGCCGCGCATACGCCGACAGGATCCTTGACGGCCTGCTGAACACCGCTCGAACTCAGCATGAGAAAATGGTTGGGGGTCAAGGACTCACTGTCTGCGCTCTCCAGCGGCACGAAAGTCAAGGGGCGCGAGTTGACCATATGCTCCGCCTCCGCTAGTAGGGTTACCAGCGACTCCTCATCCAGCTTACGTTCCACCGGGATTGCGCTCAGTGCAGCCTTCACCGATCTTACCATTCGTTCCCAGCAGCCACCCATGTGCGGCGCGGCCGGCGGGTTGAATCGCCACTGGGTGTGCGTGTCCGTGAATGTGCTGCTGAGTTCGTTGTGGTTGACCTTGGCTAATTCCTTCGACAGCTCTCCACTGGCTCCTTGGAAATTTGTACCGTTGTCCGAGTATATCTCCTGCGGCGCTCCACGTCGCGCGATGAACCGGCGGATTGCTTTCTTGCACGAGTCCGTTGACAAGCTCGCGACGAGCTCCAGGTGAACTGCGCGGATCGTCAAGCAGGTGAAAAGCGCCACCCAGCGTTTCGCAACACTGCGTCCAACCTTGATCAGGACCGGGCCGAAGTAGTCCACGCCTGTGAACGTGAATGGGCGCACGAAAGGGACAGCCTCACACGTGGAAGGGGTGCCATCATGGGTGCCACCGCGATGGCCTTTTTTATGCGGCAGAAACAGCATTTACTCGCCACCTGCCTTATCAGGACCCGCAGCTTCGGTATGTTGAACTTCTGCCGTATCTCGTTGACCACCGTCTCGTTGTTTGCGTGGCGAAATCTTCGGTGGTAGGAGTCCACGAGCAGCCAGGTCACGCGATGTTTGTTCGGGAGAATCACGGGAAACTTGGCGTCAAACGCGGCGAACTCGGCGGCCTCAAGCGACTTCCAGCTCGAAGCACTCCGCTGTCGTCCAGCAGAGGGGACAACTTCAATATGCTGCTTGACGTCTCCAGACACTCTCGTTTCTCGGCTGGCACTAGCAGGTTCTGGTTCAGCGTGGCGACCTCGTCCGGATAAGCGTCGGATTGAGCCAAGCGCCACAGGCTTCATTCGGCTTTCTGCAGCTCCTCACGTGTCAGCGCGCCCGGACAGGTTTCCTGCTTCAGCTTCAGTCTGCGCGCGAGAAAACGATGGACGTAGGCGACCATCCTCAGCAGGCGTTCCCATCGCGAAAACAGATCCAGTCGAATGATGGGCTTGACCACGAAGTGGCTGAACATGAACGCTGGCCTGAGTTCTTCCGTCGCCTCAACCCGCTCGAGGCAGTCTTCGGGCCAGTCTTCTTCTTGACCGTAAATGAACTTGTGGCAGACGTAAACTTGCGCATCGGGGTCGAAAGTTGGTCCCTTTACCCCACTTCGTAGCTTCGTCGGCGACGTTCATGCGCGATGGACAGTATCTCCACTCGGCGGCCTTGGACAGTGACAGGATCTCGTTGACCCGGAACGCCACATACGGGCGAAATCGGCGGAGGTCGGTTGACCTGATCCACTGCAGTGCCGTCTTGGAGTCCGACCAGAAAACGACCTTCGAAATAGGGAGTGAGTGTCCGTCCTCGATGGTCTTCCGCAAGCGCGATCCAGTTACGCCCGACTGAACTTCGAGACGTGGGATGGGAAGCGGCTGTAGAGGTGCGACCTTCGTTTTGGTTGCCACTAGTGAGCACCGGACTTGACCGCGATCCTCCAGACGAAAGTATGCCATCGCGGAGTAAGCTTGCTCGCTGGCGTCGACAAACACGTGGAGTTGCAATGTTTTCAGGCTAGCTGGTTCGTAATCCTTGAAATAGCAACGTGGAACTCTCACCGTTTCGATTTTGCGCAGCAGCGCAATCCACTGCTTCCAGCGTCCGATGAGCTTCTCCGGGATTTTGTCTTTCCAGCCGACACCGGATCGCCACACGTCCTGCACGAGTATTTTTCCGTGGATGACGAAGACGGCGACTAACCAGTTCGGGTCGTAGATGCTCATCACGATGCTCAGCAGCTGGGTCTTCGTCGGCACCACCTCTCCAGTCAGCAGCTTCATGTTGTCCTCTCGCAGGCTCAGTGCGAACGAGAACATGTCTTCGTCGGGCAGCCACACCATTCCCAGCAGACGCTCGAATCCGTTCTCCTTCTCGATCACGAAGTTCTTGACCGTCGTAGGGTTGACCGCTCCGATCCGCGCCAGCACGGTTTTGTCGTTCGAGATCCAGTTCCGGATGTGGAATCCGGCTTTCGCGTGAACCTCGGCTACCTCCAGCGCCATCGCAACTGCTTCGTCCGCCGTATCGACACTGTCGAGGTAATCGTCGACGTAGTGCTTGTTGCGAATCGCTGCTGCCGCCTTCGGATGATCTGCTTCGTGTTCGTCAGCGTTGAGGTTTTCACGTACTGCGAGTGGGCTGGGAGCACGTCGCCCCAAAGATAGCGACGTCGGTCACCATGGTTTCCAGCGGCTTGTCCGGCGAGTCCCTCCACAGGAACAGCTGCGCGCTGCGGTCGGGTTCCCGAATCTTCACCTGGTGAAACATGGCTTCGATGTCTGCGCAGATGGCAACCTGTCTCTCCCTGAACTGGAAGAGCACGGACAGTAGCGGCGTCAACAGGTCGGGCCCCTTCAACAGCATGGTATTCAGGGACACGCCGTCGACCTTGGCAGCCGCGTCCCAGATCACGCGCACTTTGCTGGGCTTTTTTGGGTTCAGTACTACTCCGAGGGGCAAATACCAGGTCCGGCGAGGGTCGAAAGTGTCCAGTTCCGCAGCGGTCGCCTTGTGCGCAAAACCTTTCGACTGGAAGTCCGCGATCTGCTTTCGTACTTGATCGTACAGTGCTGGATCTCGTCCCAGGCGTCGCTCCAAACACTTCATCCGCTTCTCCGCCATCGGTCTGCTTTCCGGAAACTCCACGTAGTCCTGTTTCCAGAGAAGGCCAGTTTCAAACCGCCCACCTTCAACTCGTTTGGTAGTTTCGGACAGAATCTTGTTGGCACGCTGATCGTCGACGCTCTCCTCGCTCGGTACTGCCATTGCTCCGAGGCTTTCAACCGCAAAGAAGCTCTTGACGTATTCGTGCAGGTCAACTTCGGCTTGTTCCTCAGAGATGTGGAACTGGCGATGGGCGAAAGACTGTGTAGCCGCTGGCATACTCCCGTAGACCGTCCAACCGAGACGCGTTTTGGTAGCGATCGGTTCTCCTTTGCGTCCTTCCCGCAGTTTCAGTGTTGCCAGCAGGTGCACGTTGTTCAGACCGATGAGTATTCCGGGAACCGCAGACTTAAAGCTCGATAGCGGCAGGTCCTGCAGGTACGCGAACTGTTCCGCCATGGCCGCGACGTCCATCGTTTGTTCCGGAAGTCCGAGCTTGTCCACCGTGTACACGTTTGACGCGACGAACCGCTGCGGACGATCAGCGCCAGAAATCTCCAGCTCAACCTCCCGCGTCTCCGAGAAGTTCTTCTTGATGCCGGATGTCCAGTGGATGCACAGAGATGCTTGCTTTCCTTCCAGACCAAGGGTTGCCGCCAACTTCCGCTCCAGGAGTGTCACCGACGAGCCGTCATCGAGAAAGGCGAACGTGTTTACATTCCCTTTCTTTCCGTACAACGTGACGGGCAACATACGGAACAACGTTGATATCGTCGGTTGACGATGCAGTGCGACTACGCCGCTCGTTGCGGGCTCGCTGCGCTTCGCTTCCGTGGGTGCTTGTTCGTAGTGGAGCAGCGGATGATGCTTCTTCTGGCAACCTTGGACTCCGCAGGGATCGCATTTGCACGGCCAGCGCGAGTGGGCAACCAGACAGCGACGACAAAGTCTTTTCTCCTTGACCAGCTTCCAACGGTCGTCGAGACAAAGTTTGCTGAACTTCGAGCAGTTGGCCGCCAAATGGCCGCTGTTGTCGCACATCGGGCACACCTTGATGTTCGAAGACGGACGGTCCGTCGGCTTCTCCTTGATCTCGTCGTCACCCTTGCGCCGACCTTGCTCGGCAGTCGAGTGCGTGTTGACGTACGCCGCCTTCTCCTTCTTGGGCCGGAAATCGTCCTTGGCAGCCTTCGCAGCGAACAATGTCACACCGCTGGTAGCGGTCGCTATTTTCGACATGTAGTCGCCGAACACGTTAAGGTCCACTTCTGGCAGTTGCTCCTGGTAGAGTGCCCAGTTGAACATTACGTTGGAAGGCAACTTGGCAACGAGCTCGTGCAGCAAGATGGGGTTCGACAGGTGTTTCTCCATGCCAATAGCCTTCAAATGCCCACAGAGATTGTGGACCACCAGACCGAACGAGACGAGAGACTCCAGCTTGTCCGCTCTCGGTGCGGGGGTCGCGCGTACTTTCTCGATCATCGTGTGAACGATCTGCTCCGGTCGTCCGTACAGCAGCTTCAGAGAGGTCAGCAATTGCGGTATCGTCGACGGATTGAGGAGCAGGCTGCTCACTTCTTCTCTCGCCCTCCCCTGGATCGCACGCTGCAGTCGCAACAGGTTCTCGTTGTCGGTGTATCCGCACGTCAGCGTAGAGTGGTTATAACTGCTGATGAAGATCGGCCAGTCAACAGGATTCCCTGTGAAAACTGGGAGTTCCTTGTTGTTGGGATAACTGGAACAGTACTCTGGCAACACTGCCATGCCAGCCAGAGTATTTACACTGGGCTCTCCGGTGACAACTCAGTTGTCATCCGGAGATGTCAACAACAGTCTCAACTGTTTTTAATCTGTTGTTATCGTCATTCATATTGTGATTCGTTCTTGTTCGTCCAGATCTTGTTCTGTGTGGTCGTGGAGAATGTCTTCTCCCGACCTGTGTAAATAAATAGTTTTAATCGTTTACGTCGTGTGTTTTATTCGTGGCCGGTGGCCACGATCAACTCCGCGGGGCACGTCGTAACAGTGGCGACGAGGTGTTCTTCGCGAGTTTGACCCGGTTCGATCACCGGACAAACTTGCTCCCCACGCGGGGGAAGAAAAGTGCGATGGAGGAGGCAGCCATCGCGTTCGTCGTGGATGCCGCCAAGGATCCGCCTGTCAAAACGGCGCAGCAGCAGAAGCTGCCGACGGACTTCACCCTGCCAATCCACCAGCAACTTCCCCAGCAGCAACTCGTGACCAGCAGACTCCAGCAGCGGCTCCAACAACAACATTCGCACAGGTGCGACCCACAGCAGCGGTTCCAGCAGCAACCGGTGAGTTCGCAGCGATGTCGTCAGCAGCCGTGTGGAGCGCACCAAGTGGCACGAGCATCGTCCTCCTCCAAAGGTCCCGCCGACGCGGTCGACCGTTCCGCTTGCAGTTCATCCCGCGGAGGCTGCACGGAACGAAGGGTGAAGGACACGCAGCCGGAATTCGTCATCCCGGCGAAACATCCAACTCGTCCGATGGCGTCCATCAACGCTATCGCCGTCGACGGTAAGGTTGGGTGTGCTGACGTCATGAAGCGGACGGCATCCGATGACGTCACAGCAGTGCATAACAGCACAACCACGAACCCGGTCCACATCAAGGCGCACCGGTTCCTACTTCGGCGGACGCAATCGTCTGCGACCAGTGCCACCAAAAGTCCCCGTCGTTTCTCAAGCGTTAAAAAAATCGAAGAGGGAGAGAAAGAACGCACTGGAATCTTCAAGGCTGACCAACCACAGCATCACCTTCAGCTGGTCAGCAACGTTCGGTCGCGTGAACAAGCAGCAACAACGTCATCATCCGAGTCGTTCGCCAGGTGCAGATCAACATGGTGTCGACTCATCATTCACCAGCCGGGACGTTGTCGTGTTGTGGCCGTACTATCAACGAATCGATGACGACGCATTCAGCGAGGCCAAGTGGCATCCACCAAGATCTGTCGCTGTGGTTCCTGCCGGTCTGGTCCATGATCCGGATCTGATCGTCGTCATCTTCAACCACATCTTCCGGCATCCGTGAGGTGCAGCAGCACTGACGATCTTCCTGTTCCGAAGACCGCTCCAGTGACTCAACCCACAACAATAAAAGGGGGAGATGTTGGGATAACTGGAACAGTACTCTGGCAACACTGCCATGCCAGCCAGAGTATTTACACTGGGCTCTCCGGTGACAACTCAGTTGTCATCCGGAGATGTCAACAACAGTCTCAACTGTTTTTAATCTGTTGTTATCGTCATTCATATTGTGATTCGTTCTTGTTCGTCCAGATCTTGTTCTGTGTGGTCGTGGAGAATGTCTTCTCCCGACCTGTGTAAATAAATAGTTTTAATCGTTTACGTCGTGTGTTTTATTCGTGGCCGGTGGCCACGATCAACTCCGCGGGGCACGTCGTAACACTTGTTGACCACCTGACGTGCAGCAATCTGCTGCGAAGTCGGTCCTTGGTACGGAGGCGGTGCCGGCAGCGGCGGCACGAGAGAGGGGAATGATCCAACGGAAGGTACGACCGACGGTGTTGTCAAAGTAGACGACCTTGAAGATGAAGATCGAGAGCTCCTTACGGAAGAACTGCCAAAGTTTGCAGAGGCGCGAGATCGCTCGTTAGATGGAGGTGGCAGGACATCGTCAACGCTTGGTACAGATGTTGTTCCTGATTGGATTCTTTCTGCTGATCGGCTTTCGTTGTTTTCGACCGTGCCGTTGCGGCCCGCTGCCGACGAGTGGTTCTTGTCCCGAGATTCTGCTAGCTTTTGCAGCCTCTCGAGCTCTCGCAAACGGTCAAGCTCTTCTTGCTGCTTGGCTTGCTGTTGCTTCTGCTCCCTGAGACGCTGTTTCAGCTCCCGCTTCTGCTCGGCCAGCTCTCTTTGTTGCTGCTGCAGTAAACGCTGCATTTCTTCCTTCTGCTCTGCTTCCACCTGCTGAAGTCGACGCTGCAGTTCTTGCTTCTGCTTCGATTGCTCACGTTCTTGCTGCTGCAGCTTGCGTTTGAGCTGCTCTTCCCGCTGGCGCTGCAACTGCTGGTCCTCGGCGCGCTGATCCTCGAGCTGCTGAAGGAGCACAAGCAAGTTTTGCTCGTTTTCTTCGTCTCTTCGCTTAACTCTTCTGGAATCGGGTCGAGATCCTTCCGCTGCATGCTGTTTCGCCACTCCTCGAAAGCGGCTGAGGTGACTTTGAGGATCTTCGGGATAGCACCGGTGTTCTGCGGCTTCCCCAGTGAGATTTGCAGCAGTTTGAGGATGCTTTCCATAGTGGTAGGTGGTTCTGGAACCTCGCTGGATGGAGTTTCAGCCGCGGTCTGCCCGGGGTCCTTGGGTCCCTCAGGGATCGACTTTTCGCTGCTTTCTTCGAGACTGTCCGGCAATAGGGAGGAAATGGAGAGGGAAACGTACGGCGATTCGTTGAACGAAGCATTTGGCGAAGCGAGCGGAGTAGACGTGAACTTCACGTGCAGACTATCGGCCTTGTCCTCACTCAGTGGCTGGACGTGATCGTCAGACTCGGTCGTCTCCTTGTTGACGCCTGGACCGGTGTTGCCGGTCTCAGCCTGAGCATTGATCCACTTCTCAACCCTGCTCGTCGAAGCGCGGCTATCTCTGCTACGGACACTACGTCCCTCATCTTCTTCTTCCTGTTCCCGAAGAAGCGCGTACTTCTTCGAGCTGTACAGGTACTGTCGCTCCAACTGCGCGAGTCGTTCCTTCGTGAGCGCTTCCTGGATCCGGAACTGCTCCTCCATCTGCTGCAGTTCTAGGGCAATTCGTGCCGAACGTGTACTGGGAGCCCGATGAACGGGCAGATCTTGGCCGAAAGGGCACGCAAGTACGGCACACAAACGGCGGCTGATTGACGGTTGCGGTGGTGACGTTCGCGCACGAGAAGTGGAAGTACAGCTCGCACTTTTCACACCGCACCATGTACAGCTCGGCGTTGTTCGACCTGGTACATCCAGCGCAATCCTGTTCATCCCCTCGCTCCGGTTCGACGACAGACGGCTCGAACGGTTTCGCAGCATCATCTCGAGCGTCTCCAATTTGGAGGTTAGCTGCTTCTTGAGCCGCGCGCGTCATCGAGCGGGTCTGACGAACGAACGACTTGCGGGGATTCGAGGCCATCGTATATAAATCTTTGAGTTTCTGTTGGCGACGTAAAATATTCGGACTTCTTGTAGCAAACTCTGGGTTTGTGGTAGAGTATAGCTCAAAGCTAAAATATATATTTAAATTCAGTTAGGGTTAAGTTCAAATTCGTTCGCGTATTAATAGTTCAAAACTTACATTTAGTCTCCTACTTTCACACTTGTCACAAACAGACGAACTCTATCAACGAGCCAGAGTGCTCGATTAATCAATTAATTGCTAAAAAATACCGTTCTGGTTAGAAATATAAAGAAATTACAGAAAATATAATTTACCAGAATTCAACTGCTAGTATTTTGTTTAATTGCTAGTTGACAACTGATACCCTTAAACCTGCGAGATCATCGTCTTCTCTTATCTGTCTTCCCTGCGTCAGCGTGACGGATCTTATCTATACCATTTTTATTCAATCTCGTTTGGGCGATGATCCGAGGGGCACGGTCGGCGCAGTCGGCGCAGTCGGCACGGTGTGCTCGCAACAATACTCCAGGGACAACCAGATTGTATAACTAACCTGACTTGAAACTGATTTGGATTCCAATCTCAGATTTTTTTTATATTAAAAAACTAAATTCAAACAATTGAGTTTCCAAGCTTTTTGCTACTTTTGTAATTTGACACTGCAAGTATATAAAAATCTAATTATTTTTCCAAGAACTGACTCTCAGACTTCCTTCCCAAATGATTTTTAATTCTTTTTACAAATGTCAGACAAGATTTTTTAATAATTTTAAATTTCACATCCGTTATATTATTATACTTCAGGGATCTAAAACAATAGATTCTGATCACTAGTTTGACCAGGAACAAACTCAGACTTCCATCGCAGAGATTTTTATAAATTATCAATAATTTACTAGAAATGACTGACCTTCTAAGATTTTTTTCATCAAGTTTAAATTTCACTATGTAATTTAGCAAAATTTGAATTTATACATTAAAGATATAAAACAATAAATTTTGAATACTAGTTTGACCAGGAGCTGACTCAGACTGCCATCGCAGAGAGTTTTTGATTTTTTTTAATAATTTAATAGAAATGACTACCCTTCTAAGATTTTTTTTCAATCTTAAATTTCACTAGGTATTTTTTAAAAATTTGAATTCATACTTCTGAGATATAAAACAATAAATTTTGATCACTAGTTTGACCAGGAACTTACCCAAACTGCCATCACTAAAATTTGTTCAAATTATTTAAAAATTTATTTGAAATATAACTGACGTTCCTGGATTTTTTACAATTTTAAATTTCGCTTAGTAATTTGGCAAAATTTTAAATAAATATTTCAGAGATAAATAAATTTTGAATGCAAGTTTGACCAGGAACTGACTCAGACTGCCAACGCAGCGAGTTTTTTAAATTAATTAATAATTTACTAGAAATGACTAAATTTCACTTGGAAATTTAGCAAAATTTGAATTTAACCTTCTAAGATTTTTTTTATCAATTTTAAATTTCACTTGGAAATTTAGCAAAATTTGAATTTATACTTTAGAGATATAAAACAATAAATTTTGATCACTAGTTTTTCCAGGAACTGACTCAGACTGCCATCGCAGAGAGTTTTTATCAAATTATTTAATAATTTACTAGAAATGACTGACCTTCTAAGATTTTTGTATCAATTTTAAATTTCACTATGTAATTTAGCAAAATTTGAATTTATGCTTCAGAGATATAAACCAATAAATTTTTAATGCAAGTTTGACAAGGAACTGACTTAGACTGCCATCGCAGAGAGTTTTTTTAAATTATTTAATAATTTACTAGAAATGACTGACCTTCTAAGTTTTTTTTTATCAATTTTAAATTTCACTTGGAAATTTAGCAAAATTTTAATTTATACTTCAGAGTTATAAAACAATAAATTTTGATCACCAGTTTGAGCATGAACAAACTCAGACTTCCATCACAGAGAGTTTTTTTAAATTATTTAATGATTTACTAGAAATGACTGACCTTCTTAGATTTTTTTTTATCAATTTTAAATTTCACTTGGTAATTTAGCAAAATTTGAATTTATATTTTAGAGATAGAAAACAATAAATTTTGATCACTAGTTTTACCAGGAACTGACTCAGACTGCCATCGCAGAGAGTTTTTTTTAACTATTTAAAAATTTACTTGAAATATCTGAGCTTCCAAGATTTTTTTATCAATTTGGTTTGGCAAAATTTTAATTCATACTTCAGAGATATAAAACAATAAACTTTGATCACTAGTTGTTTTATGTTTTATGTTTTATATGAGGGAAAAGCTCGTTTGAGTGGAACGCCTACCGATGGGTCCTTCTCAAATAGGCACAAAACCTCTTTTTTATTATCAACAGATTTTACAATCCAAATGACATAGAGGATATATACAATCAAACTTAAGCTAACAAACTAAACTAGCACAATGTAAAAAATAAATAAATAAATAAATAAATAAAACTGACTAAAAATAAACCGGTCTAAACCTTTGTTAAAACACATAAGCTTCCCTGAGAAAATTAAAAATATCGTGCTTCAGACGGGGACGAGACAAATGGAAATCGAAAAAGGGGTAACAACGTTCAAAAACCCTGCACATACTAGAAACAGGTTCGTTGAACGCATAATTTGTACGGGCTCCAGGTATAACGAGAAAAGAGTGTGAGCGAAGCACCCGGCGTCTAATGTTGACGTTCAGTTCACTCGTAAGAAAAGGACAGTTGATGTTTGATCGAAAAAGGTCAGCAACAAAAAAGGCTTTAGCAGCTTCTCTACGAACACTCAAAGGATCAAGGTGGAGCATAGAGCAACGAGTTTCGTAATTTGGACACTCACCAAGATGTCTTAAAGCAAATCTTGTAAATTTACGTTGAATCGCTTCGATTCGTCCAATGTCATTATGCCCTAGTAACATTTTTAAACTTACAGGTTTTATCATGGTTCTGAAAACCCTCATACGGCCTAATTAGGCTTTTATGGCCTACTTAAAACCTAAAATGTTACTAGGGTGATAATATGGAGCCCACACAACTGAACCGTACTCTAGGGTGGAGCGAACTAAGGAAAGATAGAGAATTTTTAGGCAATTGACGTCGCGAAAATATTTGGTCATTCTAAAAATCATTCCTAGCTGTTTAGAAGCCTTCGAGCACAAATAGGAAATGTGATTTTTAAAAGAAAGCTTCGAATCCAACAACACGCCTAAATCCTTGACAGAAGAGTCACGAGTAAGTGGGTTACCAAGAATTTTGTAACTGAAAAACGTTGGGCAGCGTTTACGGGTGAATGTAATTGTCGAATATTTAGAAGGATTGAGAACCATCTGATTCAAGTGGCACCAGTCAGCAAATAAATCAAGCTGAGCTTGCAAATCTTCCATATCAGTAGGCCTCTTAATTATAGCATACAATTTAAAATCGTCAGCGTAGCATAGTTTAGGACAGCGGAGCAGGAAATTGACATCATTGATATACAACAGGAAAAGAAACGGCCGTAAATGGCTTCCCTGTGGAACACCCGAGGTAACAGAAAATGGTAAAGACAAGTTGTCGGAGATTTTAACCAACATAGTTCTTCCGGTCAGGTAGGAGTTAACCCACGTAAGCAAAGAACCGTGTAGGCCAACACGGCGAGGTTTCGCAATTGCTATACGGTGGTTAATTTTGTCAAATGCCGCAGAAAGGTCAGTATAGATGGCGTCGACTTGATAGCCATCGCTAATCGCACGTTGGATCTTGGAAATGTAAGTGACAAGATTCGTATTGGTGGAACGTTTAGGGAAAAACCCGTGTTGGTCATCGGAGACGACGTGCGATAAGTTGTGGCGAAGAAACTCCAAAACAATCACTTCAAACAACTTGGAGACTGCACAGAGGGCGGCAATACCGCGATAGTTTTTAACGCCTTGCTTGCAACCCTTTTTAAACACTGGGAACACATATGACTCCTTCCAGTTATTGGGGAAAACTCCAAGAGAAAGTGATAAATTAAAGATTCGAAGGAGTGGCTCCGAGAGGCTATTTGCACACTTTTTGATAACGATTGCGGGAACTCCGTCAGGTCCGGGGGACGTGGAACTTTTCAATTTCGAACACGCTGCATTAAAGTCCTCCCGAGAGACTTGAAGGTCGGAGCAGACAAGACCGGAATCAGGAACCGAGTCAGCTGCCGCAGCAACATCAGGGTCGCTTAGGTTGGCATCACAAATCTCAGATGAGGTTGAGACTTCCACCCCGTCACGGATCATAGTTGACGGAAGACCAGACTCCTTTCGTTGCTCATTTACGAACTTCCAGAAGCCTTTAGAATTTTGTTTGAGGCGGTTCTGAACACGAGATTGGTGAGCGAGGAACAGTGACTTATTCAACCGCCTGTAGTCGTTGCTGATCTGATTCAAATTTAAGCGATTGACACTAATAGGGCACTTGGAAAACTTTTTCAAGGCAGCTCTCTTGGAGGATTTCAGCTTTTTGAGGGCTGGGGTAGACCATTCGGGAGTGGCAGGGGGAATGTGGGTCTTTTTAGGAACAAATTGGTCGACTGCGTACAGAACCACATGGGATAGTTTCAACGCTGCAGAGTGCACATCACTTCTGGAGATGGTAGCGTCCCAGTTAATGGTGTTAAAAAAGATGTTCCGTAAACTGGGGTCAATCGGGACACATGGGGCGAATTGGGACAGCAGTTTTAACCATGTTGGAGCACAATATTGTGATTTTTCTGGTTGGTTTCGGTTAGAACAGACTCAGACCAACAAAATGTGTACATCCATTTCCATATTTAAAAGCTTTAAGTGCTCTAAAAACTGCTGTCCCTATTCAGACTGTAGTCCCGATTCACCCCAGATTACGGTTCATGCGTTGGAAATCAGCATTCTTGTAGTCGTAGTAGGTTTTTGCATTGACATCGGAAAACTCAAGCGGCTGACAATCATCGATAAACAGGTGTAATGGGGGATGATATCTGACTTCTTTGACGAGAGGTTCTGGGGCTCTGCAGATTTTGGACCTTCCCACCATATCGTTGCTGATGAGACATAGGTCGAGGATCGAGTTGTTCTCGTTTGTAACACCGTTAATTTGAAGAAGGTCTGCCATGTGTTGTTCATCCAATAACCGAGCTGCTAGGGGGGCTACGGTGGAGTTGTTGCTATCAACGAAAAAATGTCCACTTAAGGCAGGAGACCATCGGGGCTGACTCTGGTTAAAGTCACCCAAAATACACAAGCTGTCGTTGGTCTTCATGCGAGACACCACCCACGACAATGAACTTAGATACTGTTCGAAGAGAGATTCGTCTTTAGATCGATCTGCCGGTATGTAAACAACGCAAATGTAAACGGTTTTCGAGGTAAGGTGTACTGCCACCCAAACCAACTCGATCGCAGAAGTGTTCGGTGGATGAAGTAAATGGGACTCGAATTCTTTGCGAACAGCCAGGAGAACACCACCACCAGTCTCCTTTGGGCTTGTAAATTTGTCTCGATCTTTACGATAAACAGTGTAAGAGTTGTCATAAAGCAAACAAGAAAGTGTATCGCTTTTGAGCCAAGTTTCAGTAAACGCATAGAAGTCGTAGGCAGCATCGGAGCATGCAAGTTTGTACTTGGCGATGCATGTGTTAATTCCTCCTAGGTTTTGGTAGTACAGCGAAAAGGCAGCAGTCGACTCCACAGGAGGACTGGCTTGGAGGGAAATTAGTTGCTATGAACGACGTTTTAGTGTGAAAGCATCAACGCTGACGAAAGATGGCCAGAATTCTTTGTCACAGATAGAGTGAATGAAGTCAGGATGGTCAGGCACGGTGACTTTGAACGACACAAATGTCAAAGGACGGGCATCTGAGCGAGACTCAGAAGTCAGCCGACGGCAATTAAAATGGCTAGCGTCCCACCCCGTTCTACCCTGGATGTAGGCTACGATTTGTTCTTCAGTGGTCTGAGGGTCGAAAGGTTTTACATAAAATGATTTGGTAGCAAACGATTGGCTGTTACAGGTGGGTGGAGGAGCCAGAGTTGTTTCCCAGCTTAAGTTCGATGGATCATTCGGCCGTGTTGATGGCCATGATTGATTGGATACCGGAGATGGTCCACGAGGTAACGGGTTGCGAGATTGGGGCATCAGGTACGGCTGAGTCAGCTGGGCGTTGTTAGCTAGCGATGGTTCTGACTGGGCGTAGTTGTTGTGGTATTGCTGTGGTACCAGAGATGGTTGACTTGAGTCCGACGAACCAAATCGAAAGACTGGCAGCGATGCTTGTCCGGGGATCGGTGGATTTCTTCGACGACGTGCAGAATTACCCCTCACAGCAGCTGGCCGGAAGTGTAGCGGTGCCGAGGATGTAACGTTCTGCAAGGCGGAGTTGTTTTGTCCGGCGCCTGGTAGATTGTGTACAGAGTAGTTGAAGCTTGTCGTCGCGTTCACTGGAACGGGTTGAAAACCACTGAGAGGCGGGGCAGTACCGGGTGCTTCGGCCGGACATATACCGGAAGTCAAATTACCTGGCCGGATGAATTGTGGTGCCTGGGAAGTCACGTTCTGCAAGACAGAGTAGTATCGACCGGCGACTGGTGGATTTTGTCCATGGCGGTTGAAGCTGGTCGTCGTGTTTACTGGAACGGGTTGAGAACCACTGAGAGGCGGGGCAGTACCAAGGGCTCCGGCCGGACATATACCGGTAGTCAAATTACCTGGCCGGATGAATTGCGGTGCCGGGGGAGTCACGTTCTGCAAGACAGAGTAGTATCGTCCGGCGACTGGTAGATTTTGTCCATGGCGGTTGAAGCTGGTCGTCGTGTTTACTGGAACGGGTTGAGAACCACTGAGAGGCGGGGCAGTACCGGTTGCTCCGGCCGGACATATACCGGTTGTCAAATTACCTGGCTGGATGAAATGCGGTGCCGGGGAAGTCACGTTCTGCAAGGCTGAGTGGTATCGTCCGGCGACTGGTGGATTTTGTCCAAGGTGGTAGTAGCTGGTTGTCGAGTTAACTGGCTGGATGAATTGCGATACTGGGAAATTCGCGTTCTGCACAGCAGGTCCTATGGAACTGGTGGTCATAGCAACACGGTTTGCTCTGGCGTGGCGTGGCGTGGCGACAGACCTAAACACGCCGGGTTGGTCTGAGATGTTTACTGTAACAGTTTGGATTTCTGATGAGGGGGCGGCAGTAACTGAGGCTTTGGCCGGACATACACCCGAACTAGTGTCACCTGACCGAAAAACAAAAAATGCGCGAGGCTCGGCACGGCTCGGCGTGGGCAGTTCAGCGGCTGTGGAACCGGTAGTTGTACCGCAGGACCCGGAAACGACGTGTTTGCTCGAGAAATTCGCTGGGTAAAACTCAGCTCTGTTTGGCGTGGACTGTCCCACGGAGGTGGAAATCGTTGCGGTGTTGGATGAGCAGCAGGGTCCGAAAACATCAGGATGGCTCGAGAAGTTAACTGGAACTTGTTGGAAATCTATTGGTGGGGCAGCAGTACCTGCGGCTTCGGCCGGACATATACCCGAATAAGCATTACCTGAGTGAAGTTCAGCTCGGCTGTGCGTGTGCTGTCCCACGGGGATGGCACAGGTTGCGGAGACGGATGAAACGCGGGGTTGGACAATATTGTGTTGGCACGGAGGGTTGGCAATGAGGAGTTGTTCAGTCACGTTTGGCTGAGCCGGTTGGCCAAGACCAGGAAGATCAACGGCAGGCTGCTGGTCATTCGGAAGGCCTGTTGAAGTATCCATGGCAGTCTCGTAGTCAGCTGTTGGCTCGATGGAAGGCTCAGCAACGTCGACAGAAAGCGCAGGTTGTACAATGAAGGGTGGTGTCACAGGAGTTCGCTGGATTATGTTGCCGTCGTCGTCGAACAGGACATAGTACTGGCTGGATTGAAAATCACTTAATGGTGGTGCAGTAACGCGTCCTGCCTCGGCCGGACGGGACTGGGCCATTCGGCAGAATGACATTCGGCGGAAAGCCGAACGGCAGAAAAACAATCGGCGGAATGGGTCATTCGGCAGAAAAGGTCATTCGGCAGAAAATACGTTTGGCAGAAAAGCTTGTTTGGCAGAAAATCAATTGGCAGAATGTCATTAGGCGGAATGGTACAAATGGCAGAATAACTCGTTAGGCCGAATAAGTCGTTTGGCTGAATGTCGTTGAGCGGAATAGTACAAATGGCAGAATAACTCATTGGGCCGAATAAGTCGTTCAGCAGAAAACCATTCAGCAGAAAGCTTTGTTTGGCAGGATCTCTTCTTAGTTGGAAACGTTCGAAAACAATACACAAAACAATAATGAATTAAAAAATCTATTTGTTTAGACTCAAAATCAAAGTACAAAAAGATCACATTTTCGCGGTACTTTTGTACACCTTGCTGAGTCCGTCCATCGTTTGTCGTCCGTGCAACCGTACGACGTCAAAATTCAAAATATCAATATTTTTCTAGCGACGACGCACGGTTTTGTTATTCAGGACCATTGTGGTGTGCTGTAATTTCGGTTTTCAGGTCAATCATACAAAACAAATAACTTGTTCGAGCTTCAGCATTATCTTGGCGTTTCTCTATTGCGTGATTTCTACTCGAAACTAGAGGGCTTTTGTTAATTTGAGTGCGGTTAACCGCGGTGGATTTTCTTGAAATACTTCATGCGACGCGCGGGTGTCGCATGACACATTTCAGAATATTTCAAATGAAACATTTCTCTGCTGAAATTCCACCAAAACATTGACCAGGCTCACCACACAAAAAGCTGGGTGCAGCAGCTCACCAATGCGGTAGATTTTTGACAGCTGTTTGTTTTGTTATTTTTTGGTAGTGTTAGCAAGAGAATTTTAAGCGAGTCATTCCGTTGCTCGCAAAGTTTGCTTGGCGCAGGTTACGCAGGGTACCAAGGAAACCGGTTCCAAGGTTAACGGCCGCCTTCCGTCTTCGCCGCCAGCTTGGAATTCTCACCCAACCTGGCGGAAGTGCCTCGTTCCAGCGCAAGGAGCAGGAAAAGTTGCAGCTCAAGACGCGAACGCCGACGGTGGACAGCGCGTCGGTGGAATTTTGAACCCGTTCAATGCAGGCAAGAAGGCACTCAAGACGGTGGAGATTCCGATGGAGGACCGGCTGGAGAGGAAGTCTTCCGGGATGAGTCAGAAGAATATGGCCCATTTGCTGCTGCAGGGACTTCGCAGCAAGGACGCAGAAATTCGGCGCAGCGTGTTCAGCATGAACGAGCAGGAGCTGATTCAGCAGACAGCATTTCGGTGCTGCTGCGGGAGATATCCACGCTGATGAAGCAGGACAGTGTGCAGTAAGTTTTTGATTTTGTTCGTTTGAAAAGATGCCGCCATACAGGAAAACTTCGGTTTTGTTTACAGTGTCGTAACGGCTGTTTGCTGGCTCAAAGCCCTCATCCACAGTCACAGCTGATGGCGCTGGGCTCGGAGAATCTGCTGGCCAACTTCAGCACCTGTTTGGCCATCATCGAATACCGGGTGCAGCATGCCAACTCGCTGTCCAAGTAGGTGTTTGTTCGAGCCAAAATCGATCCGGTTGTCCCTGTAATTGTCTGTTCCTCGCAAAATTTACTTGGCGATCGGTGTTGTGCGGTCATCCACTTGTCCAGGAATGGCTCCAGTTGCACGTCAACCCTTCGTGGCTCATTCTTGGTCGATTCGATGACGTTTCCAACTTCTGTCAGCTTGAAATCCAATGTGTGCGTGCTGAACAGTAGGTTGTTTTTTTGTAAAATTTTGCTCAGAATTGAAGATTTCCATTTTGCTTTTAGATTTACGGAATATCAAATCGGCCATGCGCGATCGAACTATAAAAAGATGGAGCAGAACATCTACAAGATCAACAAGGTGGGCTGATTGATACAGCACAACTAAATGGCGGCGATCATGAAAATTGTTCTTGCGCCGGGCCGCTTCCAGGTCAAGTCGCTCATGGAACAAACACTTCATCAGCGCTACCCGCCAGGCAACTCAGTGCTGATTTCGCTTGACGCCAACGCCAGCGGCCCACTCAACGTTGCCAGATTATTTTATGGGAAATCTGTATTTTCTTAAAAATAAATCTGTATTTTATCTGTATCATGTCAAATTCGAAGCCATAGAAGATTTTTTTTGGACTTTTCACAACAGATTTAAGCTTTTTAATCATATTAAATCATAATTCAATTACTAAATTATTGAAATTTTCAAATTAAATCATTTTTAAAAAATCTGTTTATACAGATTTTTGTGATTTTTGGGATCCAAAAATCTGTATAATACAGATTTATCTGTATATCTGGCATGGCTGGGCCCACTACTCACCCGGAAGATGACTTCGCCTGTCGTCAGACCGAACTGGTCAAGCAGGAGTAATAATTTGAGCAACGGCTCTAAAAAATAATTGAAATGTTCATCTGCTCTGCTTTATACATTACTATTACAGTTAATCTACTATCAAAATGTGCAAAAACAACAATGAATTCATGAAAAAAAAAAATCCCAAAACTGTTACGCCTACCACCGATCTGTAGTTCAAAAATTCAAAATTCGTTAACTGACCAAAAGCGAAAAAAAAATATTAAATTAAATTTTGAGCTGTGTGTAATTATTTTTATTGTCTCCAATTATGATCTTCAACAAGCATTGGAAAGAAGAACTATTTGAAGTTTGACTTGTTTTATTAGACTTTTCCAATGTTTTTTTTTAATGTATTGATTTTCAGGAGTTATTTTTTACTTTTACAACCATTTCCTATATTTTAGGCAAAAATAAGTATTTTTGTTGTGTACCAGACTCTACGTAATTTTTACAATTTAAGGTTGATACGGAGCTCGAAAGGAACGCAAGACTTCTTATAAAAAAAACAAAAGCGGAAGGGTCACGAAAAGATTTTTTTAAGCAATATACGCACTTCGGAAGGAACCGGTCAAGAAAAAAATCAAATGGGCAGCAGCGGCAGCGAAATCAAGCCAGAGAGGGTGAAGAAAAGCCCCAAGAAATCATTCCCTCTCCTTTATTCTGCTGTTCGTAAAGCTGTTTCTTGACCCCTTTCCTTCCGATCTGCATACCAGCCTTTAAGCGGTACATACGCAGCTGATAAAAAAACAGAAACGAAAAATGGCGTTTGACATTTCTTTGTACTATGCTTGTTTGCAATATGTTTTAATAGAAAAAAAAATCAAATAATTTGAATTTGCTTATTTGAATGCGATTGAAATTTACAAATGAATGAATAATTTTGTATTTGATATAATAATAAATAATGAAGCCAAAACTCAAATGCATCTTGATTAAAAGGATGGAAATTAAGTAAATCAAAGGAAAAGTCCAAATTTTCTGGTAGATTTTTTCTTTAAATTGAGTGGATTACCAACTCTAAAATTTGGCAACACCGAATCTAATCTAATCTAACCCTAGCGCAGCTAGTCTTTCGAGGGCATCCTGGAGAATGCCTTAGGTTGATTGACGACTCTAAAATTTGGCAACACAGAAATATAGAAACTCAGAAATGGAATAAGAAGTTCAAAAATAAAAATACATATTAAAAAAACATTATTTTAAATTAAAAAAATAAGAGTAAATAAACAGTAACTAACAATAAATTAATAAATTATAAATTCGAAGCATTAGATGTCTGAATAATCAAAATATTAAAATTTGTAATTATTTTACAAATTCAAAAATTTAAAAGTAAAGTATCAAAAATTATATTAAAACAAAACGTCAAAAATTTAAAAATTTGAAATTTAAAGAACATCAAAAAATTAAATATTTAACAATTCTATAATTTAAAAATTCTCATCAACTATAATTCCAAAAATAATTCAAATGTAAAAATTTAGTTAATCATCATTTTTAAATCATCATCAAAAATTGAATTATTTAACAATTGAACAGTTGAAAAATTCATAGAAATTATAATTTTTAAATACATAAACAATTAAACATTTGGAAATCAAAAATAAAAAAAAACTGTGGAAGGGACCATCCATAAACCACGTGGGCACTTTTTTTGGAAATGTGGACAAATTTTCATACAAAAAAAAATCTTTTTTATATTGAGCGTGGACAATCGCCGAAACCGAATATAAGAATTTAAGAATATAAGAATACAAGAATACAAGAATACAAGAATACAAGAATACAAGAATACAAGAATACAAGAATACAAGAATACAAGAATACAAGAATACAAGAATACAAGAATACAAGAATACAAGAATACAAGAATACAAGAATACAAGAATACAAGAATACAAGAATACAAGAATACAAGAATACAAGAATACAAGAATACAAGAATACAAGAATACAAGAATACAAGAATACAAGAATACAAGAATACAAGAATACAAGAATACAAGAATACAAGAATACAAGAATACAAGAATACAAGAATACAAGAATACAAGAATACAAGAATACAAGAATACAAGAATACAAGAATACAAGAATACAAGAATACAAGAATACAAGAATACAAGAATACAAGAATACAAGAATACAAGAATACAAGAATACAAGAATACAAGAATACAAGAATACAAGAATACAAGAATACAAGAATACAAGAATACAAGAATACAAGAATACAAGAATACAAGAATACAAGAATACAAGAATACAAGAATACAAGAATACAAGAATACAAGAATACAAGAATACAAGAATACAAGAATACAAGAATACAAGAATACAAGAATACAAGAATACAAGAATACAAGAATACAAGAATACAAGAATACAAGAATACAAGAATACAAGAATACAAGAATACAAGAATACAAGAATACAAGAATACAAGAATACAAGAATACAAGAATACAAGAATACAAGAATACAAGAATACAAGAATACAAGAATACAAGAATACAAGAATACAAGAATACAAGAATACAAGAATACAAGAATACAAGAATATAAGAATATAAGAATATAAGAATATAAGAATATAAGAATATAAGAATATAAGAATATAAGAATATAAAAATATAAGAATATAAGAATATAAGAATATAAAAATATAAGAATATAAGAATTTAAGAATTTTAGAATTTTAGAATTTAAGAATTTAAGAATTTAAGAATTTAAGAATTTAAGAATTTGAGAATTTAAGAATTTTAGAATTTAAGAATTTAAGAATTTAAGAATTTAAGAATTTAATTTAAAAATTTAAAAATTTAAGGATTTAAGAATTTAAGAATTTGAGAATTTAAGAATTTAAAAATTTAAGAATTTTTGAATTTTTGAATTTTTTGAATTATTGAATTTTTGAATTTTTGAATTTATGAATTTTTGAATTTGAATTTATGTGTGTGTTTTGTTTTCTGCTTTTAGTTCCTTGTTTTGTTTTTTTTCTGGTTTTTGTTTTGTTTTCTGTATTCTGTTAATGTTTTCTGATTTGTTTTTTTGTTTGTTGTTTTCTGTGGTTTTTTTGTTTTGGGTTTTTGTTCTTTTTTTGTGTGTTTGTGATTTATAAGAACTTGAAATTAAAAAAGCTGTTGAAAATTGGTTTTAGTGTTCGGTTATCGTAAACTGGGGAAAAAATGATGAAATTGTCATTTTTTAATTTTTGAACCAGCAAAGCTTGTTCTTTGAATTAGGTCTTAAGTTTGTACGATTCTTTTGTAAGGAAAATAACTAATGCTCAGCGGAATTTGAATTGCGTTATTTATTTTGTTCAAAATATATAGGTTTGTTTCGTTTGTGGTTTGTCTTCCAGTACCCCTGAGAAAGCTCTTGGCGTGACATGCCTTCCTGCTTCTGTTGAAAGTGATGACGGAGTATGCGGGATCGGAACTTTCCGCGTCTTGCTAGATGATCTTCACTTTTTCTTGGTGGTAACTTTTCGCCTCAACGCTCTTGAAATCGTGGTTATCCTTGCAGTCTTCCTTGAACAGTTCCTCCGTACCAAACCGCAGAATATCGTCCAACTTTTGTTTGGTAAAGTTGGCGCCCTTACTACCCATTCCGGTTAGTGGTCAACATTATTTTTTGCTTGACGATCATTAGAACACGCTCTTCGATTGAGTCTGAATATCGTGCGAATTCTAATTCGATGCTAAGATGGTGATTGCTTCTGTCGTGGCCAAACTTCTACTCCTACCATGATCGACAGCAGGAAGCAAAACTGCAGCGCTCCAAGTGTGGTAGACTGGTCGAAGGTCCCCTGAAGCAGCATTCTGGTAATTTCTCCACGCATGTATTTGGACCAGATCCCTCCCAAAAGCCTTTCATCGTAGTTTGGGACGTCATTACAAAATCACTGCATCACAACCGGAAGCGGCTTCTTCGCGTTGACCACCATGTTGTTCTTCCTATTCCGTAAAGCTTAGTCAATCTGCAACACTCTGGTTCACTTTGTCCGCATCGCCTCGATTCGAAGGTCCCTCACACCCGAAACGTTCACTTCCTGCCGGAAGTTGATGCGATGCCTTTGCACCGGAACCTGAAAAATTCCAATCAAACTATAAATACTCGCAGAAAACATCCACAATTCGACGCTAATAATACCACGATTTAAAAACCATTTTCTGCTGGACCGCTTTCTAAAAGCAAAATTTACGCAGAACTTAAATCTCTGTGATATAAAATATTCCGAGACATTTATTTTGCGAAACATCAAGAGCAAGGAAAACATCAACAACTTCAAAAGTCAAATGTCAGACTGACAGATTTTTGGGATGCGTTCACAGAGTGCTGCGACATCAACAACGTTGAACACGCCCCATGTGCGACATCAAGAGCGGTGAACACGCCCCAAACATGCTACACAAAAATGTATCTGGAAATGTCAAAGTGAAGTATTTCATTTACCGCGGTAGACACCGGTGGATAATAATCAAATTAACAAAAGCCCTTAGGTGTCCACAGGTTTGAAACGGTAAAGGTGAGAACAAGATTATTCGTTTGACGCAGTGGTGGACGCAGCACTTTGCGCCAGTTCGATTTTTCTGTGATCTGTCAGTTGAACAATCTACAGAGCATACTATGTTCAATGGTCGATGACAGGCAGGCTATGATGACAGCCGCAAAGTTCTGCGTCCATCACTGCGTCGAACGGATAATCTGGTTCTTAGCTTGAGGTGAAGCCGTTGATCATTTTCGAAGAAAATTGATCATCATCATTATAAAATACAAGCCTTACCCGACAAACTTCGTTCTGCTTTTTTTTTCGTTTTTTGACGTTTTTTGCTTTTTTGCTAATTCAGCCTCCTGTGATCAAAATTTGAGTTTACGTACATTTTTCCATACAATCTGCAGATGCTCCGGAATCGCTCCAAGAGTGGCCAAAGTGGAATTTTTTTAGCATATAAACCTTCCTTGGGCTTACACCAACCTAACGCAACAAAAAGCACCTCGATCCGACACTCCGTATTGAACTGATTCGCGTTCGAACAAAACCGTCGATTTTTTTTTATATATATAGATTCTGTATTAAATTCAATTTAACGAATTTCAGCACCAAAAGGAATCAGCATGTGCCGGTTATTACCTTCTTGAAGCCACTGAAAGAATTTTTGATCTAAATCAAATGTGCTTCAAAATTTATAAAATTTTGTGGCACAGTCATTGACGTCCTACTTGGCAGTCATTGATTAATGACGATTTCCATAAATTTTCAAGGAATGGGATAATCGTTACCAAAAAGAATCAGCATGTGTAGGGCACTATTCTAAACAACATGTTGGAGGAATTTTGTCAAAATAATGAAAGCGACGCAAAATTTATATCTTTGAACGAAAAATCATGACAATGATGGAAGTCTTCACGTTAAGATAATCCAAACCTCTCTTTACAATTATTTATCGCTGTCGTGCTGTTTTGTCGTACGTCGTATTTGACGTTCCGAGAAAAACGAGTTTTAAAGTTTGATCTTGAATAAACAAAAACGAGAGCACGCAATGTAAACAATAACAATTACAGTATGTTTAGTTGACCATTCTGTGCATTGCCCCGAAGTTTGGCTGAATTTGGTTGCCGGAGTCCCGAAATATAATTGAAAAGGTTTACGGTAGTCGAGCTCGTATCTGTGTCAAACGCTTTCTGACCTGAAATCCCTTTGGCCAATTGGGTCCTAAAATGAAGTTTAAATTTGTGATATTATTGGTCATAACGATAAAGCTTATTTTTCTGAGTACAACGACCGCAAAGGATTTAAAATGGATTTTTAATTCAATTTAAAAAAGCCCTTGAAAATGATATTATATATAAAAAAACAAAATTTTCGTTTTACTTGCTACTGGGACTGATAAGCCGAGAACTAAATTTGAGAATTGATCCACCAGTTAAAACATTAACTTCACGGTCCTTCTTGACAGGAAAGGTCCTACTTGACAGCCCGTTCCAAGGGGACCATACTTGAGCCATCGAAAAATGTTGTCTTGACAATATTTTTTTGCATTAAAATGAAAAAAAGTGATCACAAATGGTTTTTTATCGTGTTTTTTACAGTTGTTCATAAAAATTTACATAGGGCTTTAGTACCCGATTGTCGCACTTACATCAAATTTCAGGCTGTGTCAAGATAGCACGACAAGTTTGAAACTTCTTTCATATGGAAAATGACAAAAATGCACGAAGTTTTTTTTTTGGTTTTTGTGGAATATCTCAGTATTTAAAACGAATTTTGGGGGTCTGTTTCTATAATGGTACGTTCGTTTGAGGGCTAGTTTCGCACTGAGTGCCGCACTCAGAGCTGTCAAAGTGTTTGTTTGAAGAAACTCGCGCTAGTGCCGCAAGAGTTTCACCGCCATCTTGGAACTGAAACTCTAGTGCTTTTCAATATATTTTTCAGTTTCATGCGAGTTCCACGCACACTGACAAATGACGTTCGATTGAACCAAAACTGGCACCGACGAGTGCGTCACTCAGTGCCGCACCGGCTCTTTAAACGAACGTACCATATGTTTACAATAAACTAGCGCTCCTATTCCGTGTACGTATTACAGATTGTCGAGGGAGACAGATTGGCCGATGCAAAATAAATCGGCACTGGCAACGTATGTTTTGCGCTTGCAACACTGTCAGTTTTGCTGGGCGTAAAGGGCGGTTGGTGTCCAGCACGTTTGGTGTCCAGAAACATTGGCCAATCTGTTTGCCTTGACAATCTGTAGTACGTATCGGTTGTTGCGTTTGACACGGAATACGTAATCGATTCGAATTGAATTCCGTTTCAGAATTCCGATTGATTGACTGGGAATAATTTTCACTTGTACTGCACAAAATTTCACAATTCTAATGATAATGGCAAACACGACAATGTAGGTTAGGGTAGAGTAGTCATCAATGAGACACGGGAACAATGATAAAATGGCTCTCACAAGTAGTAGTTTCAACCAAACAGGCTCATATTTTGGGGAAAGGTGTGTCTACACGATACACGTCTGCCATAATAGTGGCTTTGGTTATGGAAGCTCCCTTGAAAAGTTATTCATTAATGTTTGATTCTGGGGTGTAAAAGTAAATTATGGACAAAAATTAGTTTTTCGCTCATAGGCAGCCGTAAACACCAAAACTAACATTTCTCCAGATTTTTTTTTGACGTTTCATAGGGAATGAGTTGGGCTACAATGTCCTTTCATTTGGTTTGGCCAAAATTAAGAATATACCGAGAATCCAGGGCTACCTTATTGTTTCTCACTCCTTTCAGCCCATGGGTAACAATGAGACACTTTGATTTTTCTTCTTTTCAAAATCTATGTAACTAGGGCGATAAAAATCATGGATTTAGCTCAATACTGTTCATTGGTGAAAATCTACTCTTCAATCTGAACAAGAATAGCCGTTTTAAATAGCTTGAAAGATTAGTTTTGCTCTTTCTTGTGCTTTGGTTTTTAAATGTATCAAAATTTTTAATCCAGTGTGATTCAAATTAAATAAGTCTCTTATTAATACATATTTTTATTTTTATATGACATGACCAGAAAAGCTTCAACAATTTTTTAAAATGTCTAAAACAACAAATAAAAAAACAGCAGATAAAATCATAACAAACAATATTTTACAAATTATCTTAATGTCCCTACCGCCAACTGGAGAAAATCTGAAGTACAAACTGAATAAGTACACGAGATTTCAGAGCAATTAATTTGGAGATCGGTGTACTAATTGTTTTGTTCTGTTTCTGTTTTAACCGAAATCAATCAGAAAAATCAAAACATTATGCAAAAATAAACTAAAACAGCTGTTCTGATTCGATACATTCGTCTTTGTTGCCAAAGATGTTTCATAAAAAAATATTTAAAATTACTTTTTTTCAATTTAAATTCATGAATATAAAAGTGAAGCGAAAATATTTCAAGCGCTAAGCAATTTACGGATCTGACAATTATTCTCTTTAAGTAAAATTATGCTTAATATTTTATTTTTATTTTTTAATCGTTGTTCATCTATTCCACAACAAAATCTGAATTTCCAGACCAAAATTTGATATTTTTACCGATTTCGGGGATTCCCGGGATAAAATATAAAAATCCCGGGATTCGGAAATTCCCGGTTTTGGAAAAATCCTGGAGTTTTGTCCCGGGAATTCCTGGATGGACGCACTATATGTAACTTTTCAAAATATGAATTGAAAGTGATTTTTGGCAAATTTATTGAGTTTAACTCCATTTAACAAAAAATATAAAGTTTTTTGGTATAAATATATGGATTTTACAAAATTCTAATACTTTTTGGTATAACTTTTGTTAATTTAAGTTTCAAGTTGGTAAAATTGTTTTAAAATAATTAAGGCAAGTTACCTGCTACGGAACAATACTAAAACATGACATTTTATTAGAAAATAATTGATTTTCGTAGAGTGTCTCATTGTTCCTGCCAAGTGCGTCTATAATGAGACAGTTGAATAACTCGGGCTGTAGACGTAATACCGATGTCATATTTTGGTCAATGTTGGTACACATTAAAAGAAAGTACTGTTTGTAAAAAAAATATTTACACCCCTTGGGCACTATACACATTTTGTGATGAAACATATAAACAATTAAAAGTTTGTCAAAACCTAGTACTACGTTTTATTCAGAAACTCATGCCGAACATTTTGCTATAAAAGCTCATGAAAAGATGATTTCCATAAAAAGAAATAAAAAAGGTGCAACAAAAGTTTGTAGGGAGAGTGGGGAGACTTGATCCCCGGGGACACTTGATCCCAAGCCTGTATCTCGTCAGCATGTGGGTAAAACAATTGGCTTTGTTCTAGAAAGTTGTGTGAAATCAACTAAAACTCATTGTAGAAAACAAAGAAAAAAAATTAAAAAATGTTTAGATTGAGTTACACACATTTTTCTAAAAAGTGCTGCAAAAAACTTCCAAGAGATCTTTTTTCTTTGTTTTGATAAGTATAGAAAACACTCGAAAATTATTTAAAAAAATATTTTTTATGCATGAATTGCTTGATAAACATATCAACTCCAAAACCCTTCCGCATTTGACGTTAAATTTATCGTCATACTATTTTTACAAACAATTGTTTGAAAAAGTACGTTTAGGGAGACTTGATCCCTGCATTTTTACAGTCACTGGAATCAGCCTCAAGATTAATTAATTGAGCTGGGTTTTCGTACATAGTTTCCTTCAGTATAGTTGAACATAACTTACTGCAGTTTGAACCATTTTTCAAAAGTTTTGTAAACAAAAATTACCAGCTTTTGTAAACATGCTCAATTTTGGTCTAAAAAAGAAAATTTTAAGTTTTTAAATATTTTGCATGCTAAACTTGTTATATTTTGAAAACAAACGTACAGGTTTAATGTGAAGTTGCTGTAACTTATAGAAAATTAAAAGATTTGATGAATAAGAAACATTTTGCTTAAGATTTCTTCAAAATGTTGAATAGGGGATCAAATTACTCCCAACATTTTGAAAATGGCGGTTTAATATATTTTTTTAAAACGCTTGGCATGATTCGAAGAGTTTATCTGATGAAATACCCTTATTAGCCAAACATAGTTGTATGTTTAAGCTTTCAATTCTTGCAAAAAGTTCATAGTTTTGTGAGAAATTGGCAGAGTTATGTGCGATACAAAAAAGGGGATCAAGTCTCCCCACTCTCCCCTACACCTTTCGAAAAATTAACATAAATAAAGTTATTTGTTGATAAATCACCATAATTCCAGTCTCCCAACTCCAAATAGGCATCCTTGACTGATTAACAAAATAATTTGGTTTGAATATCAAGTTTACTACTTACTTAGTATGAAAGTTTAAATAACTCTGGAAATTCTATATAAAACTTATCTAAACTTAGTTTTGCAAACATTTAATTTAACTGAACGTCAATATATTACCATAGAATTGCTAATTGTGGGTATAACACCGTTTTGGGAGTCTTTGTATCGATAGAATAGATTTTTCGTTGGAATTTCGTTTAAACCCGAAATTTCGTCGTCGGAAAATCCGCCGGCATCCGAACCGGTCCACGATTCACAAGTCAATCTCTGTGGCATTGGAAAGGGCATACAATTTCCGATCTTTTGATACCCATACATCAAGGTTTTCTATAAAACCCACGTTTTTAAATACTTAAGCAAAAACGTTGTTATGGTTTCGTTTGAGCAATCTGCCAAAAATGTATGGACTTTCGTAATTTTTTTCTAGTGGATCAAACTGGGCAAAAAGCCCAGGTATTTAAAAACGTGGGTTTTATAGAAAACATTGATGTATGGGCAGCAAAAGATCGGAAATTTTATGTCCTTTAAAGATTTGTCTGGTCACGCCTGCCGTCGGACGGGAAATTGAATGTTGGCCCCGTCGGACCTACAGGTTAAGTCGTAAGCTCAGTCCAGGTTGTCTCACTGGGTTCTGTCTCGATAAAGTTGCTGGTAGGAAGTTAGACAAAAATGACTTTGTCTGCCAAATAATATTCTGCCTTATGATATATTCTGCTTAATGATCTTTTCTGCCATTTGTTTGTCTGCCTTCTGTACTTTTGTGCCATATGAACCTTTCTGCCTTATGTGCTTTTCTGCCAATCGACGATCCGCCAAATGACCCTGTCTGCCATTTGACCTTTTCTGCCGAACATTTTTCTGCCATTCGTACTTTTCCGCCGAATGTACTTTCTGCCGAATGTTTGTCTGCCGAATGACCTTTTCTGCGTTCTGGTTGTCTGCCGAACGTCATTCCGCCGACCGTCATTCTGCCGAATGGCCCAGTCCCTTGTTTGTTTGTTTCCTGAATGTGTGCTTCTAGAGTTCGGTAATTTTTAATATAAACTGGTCGACTATCTTCCAAGTTTATTTTTTGTTTATAGAAATTATTCGTGGTGAGATGATCGTTTTCTAAAGAGAAAATATCATTATATTCGCGACATAATTCTATTAATTTGTCTTTAGCTTTTTTGGGAACCTTATCCAGTTTTAGCGACATCACTGACATCAGTAATTTTTTATGACGTTTATTTTTGATTTCGTGACCAAAGTTATAAGCGTCAAAATTGTCGACATTGGTCATATTTTCAGTAAAGTTTTTATTGATGTTTACCGTTTTATTAGTAGTATTCAAAATTTTTACATATGGAAAACTACTATCTACAATGGAGTTTGCGATGAAGACTCCACGGTTAGTCTGATGTGATTTTATTAAATACACAGACCTGGTATCTGGTAAATTTACTTTTCGAAATACTTCACAACGAGGAGGAATATAAGTATTTCCTTCCAAGTTGTCAATTATTTCGAATTCAAATTTTTCCGAATTGACAGTTCCGGAAAGTAACCATGTATCGTAATCGATGTTACAATGGTACTTTGTAAGAAAGTCTCTTCCAAGAATTCCATCAGTGGGAATTGTTACTTCCTCATTGATTAATTGGAATTCTTGAGATACCTTTATGTTTTCTAAGATTATATTACCATAAGTACTTCCCAACGTATGAATACCTTCATCGTTGATACCTGATATGGTGCATTTATTTTCGGAGTCCATTGGAGTGGATCCAAAAAGTTTCGTAATTTTTAATAAGGATATTTCAGCGCCGGTATCAACTAAAAATGTACATTTGGCGTCTGATATATCTAATTTTACATTAATAAAATTACTTAAATTATTGCTGGCTGTAAAAAAACGCTTTATTGCTGGTTGTGAGCCTGGGCAATTGTTGTGTTTGGTTGGTTTGGTTGTTGTCTTTGTCCCCCAACCTGGTTGGTTGGGGGATCTGACCGTTTTCCGTCCTGTTGACGAAAACTTGACGATCAGCCCCCTGGTTTTGATTTTGGTTGTAATGGCCTTGGTTATGTTGACCTCGACCTCTTCCTCTAGAAGAACGTCCTCTGTCACCATTGCCATTGCCATTACCATTACCATTACCATTGAAATTATTTCCATTTTGAAAATTATTCTGTTGGTGTTGACCTCCTCTATTATTAACTTTTCTTCCGCGATTATTTTTCTGCTGGAAAAATATGTTTAAATTATGAGATTTATCGTCTACTTCCATTGCTTTGGCAGTAGCTTCAGATAATCTCGTGAACGTCCCAGCTTCTAAAATTAACTGAGTGCGTTCATTTTTTAGACCTTCACGCAGAGTTTTAAGAGCACATTCAGTTGGGAACCCGCGCCGAAAAAACGGCTAAGTCCTCCTTGCGCGAAACAAGTGGGAGAAGTGGAGCGAAAACATCAACAAAGAAAAAAAATAATTTTAGATCTGCCACTACACACTTGTAAAACCATTTTTTAAGTTAGATTCAAAGCTCCGTATTCGGTTATTTTTATTTAATTTCTAAGTATAATGAAGTCATTTATGATCCCCAGAACCGTTTTGGGTCAATATGACCACATTGGAACCGGTTCCAGGTACGGCGGTGGATTCGGATTACGGTCAATTTCGAAAATATTACAGAGTTATTTTTACCAGGCAAAATAGGTGTCAACGTACATGGTTTTTCAAATCAAGCTCTCGCATGATCTACAGAACCATTTTTTGACCGAAATGGCCAATTTGAGACCGGTTCCAGGTACCGCGGTAGATGTTGGAGCACGGTCAATTTCGTAAAAAAAAATCTAGATTTATATTTGATCGTGCTATATGTGTTTCAAAGTGCATGATTTTCCAAATAAAGCTCACTCATGATCCATAAAACCATTTTTTAGACCCAATTGGCCACGTTGGAACCGGTTCCAGGTACTTCGGTAAATTCCTGAGCAATATTGTAAAACCAAAGAATTATGTTTGATCAAACAATACGGGTATCGTAGTACATGATTTTCCAAATCGAGCTCATTCAAGATCCCCGAAACATTTTTTTTTTGCCAATTGGCCACATTGGGACAAGTTCCAGATACCGCGATGGATCCCGGAATACGGTCAATTTCGAAAATATTACAATTATTTTTACTACAGTTATTTTTGACCGGGCAATATAGGAGTCAAAGTACATGATTTTTCAAATCAAGTTCATTCTTGATCCTCAGAACCATTTTTGGATCAATCTTGCCGCTTTGGAACCGGCTTTGAGTACCTCGAAATTCCAAAGTATGGTAAATTTTGTAAAATAATACAAAAATATTTTTAAAACCAAACAAAATGTGTTTATTGTTTATTGATACAAATAAAGCTCAGTAACATTTTTGGACCGGTTTTACCACTTTAGAGTTTCCAAAATTAACCGTGAAAAAAATATAATTGATTGATGAATAATATAAAATTAGGTAAAAAAATCTCCCTGTTATATTTACAGTTGATTTTCTAGTTTATTTCATGTCAAATTTCGTAAAATTTGGTGTTTTGGAATTGGTCCCTGTGAAAATTGCAATTTTTGAACTAGAAAAGTTAAATTTTTGAGCATGATTTTGAAAATCTTAAACTTTGACACCCATATTGCCATACTAGAAATTGCTCGTATGTGGCCACCCTCTGACTGGTTCCTTCGGCTTTTGGAACCTACCAAACATACTTTGATCATTTCTAAATTTACTTTGAATGAAAAAAGTTTATTGAATTTTTTGAATGGTTGGAAAAAATAAAGTCAAAAAGCATGAAAAAGAAACGCACAGTTAATACTAAAAATATTCAAAATATTTAAAAAGTGATTAAAGCGTTTTTTTATATTAACGTCATCTGATTGGCATTCACATATTTTTACAATAAGAAATACACAGGTTATAATTTATTATACTTATTTTAGAAAATTCAATATCATCTCGGTACTCGATTCAAACACACAAACAAACCCCATTGTTATTTTTTTTTTCCTCAACAATATCTAGTTTTTGATCTTTTTTCTTCTTTTTTTTCCTGTTTTGAAGATTTTTTAAAAGCGTAGGAAAAATTCAATTAAAATTGGTTACGTAATAATATCAAAACATTGAACAATTTTATAAAAACTTTTTGTGTAACTATACAGAGATGATGCAAAATGCAATTTCGTAATTTTAACTACTGAGCACTTCGCTGAGATTTCGGTCATTCGATTTTTTGTATTTTTTAATCCTTTTTTGGTGCCTTTGGTATGCCTTAAAAAACAATCTTGAGTGCGTTTGTCCAAATAATTTTCCATACAAATTTGGCAGCTGTCCCTACAAAAATGATATATGAAAATTCAAAAATCTTAATCAAAAAGTCCTTCAAAAGATTGAAGGACTTTTTGATCGAGTTGGGTAAAAAAATTTGTGATATTTTATTTAACTTTTTGTCGAATTTGCAATCAAGTTATAGCCAGTTTTAGGTGACTTTTTGAAAATAGTCACAATTATTAATTTTTTAAATAAGTGCATACATAACAATTTTTTTAAAGCTGAGAAAATTCTCTATATTTTGCTTTATTGAACTTTGTTGATAGGACCTTTAGTTGCTGAGTAAAAGTAAAGTAAGTAAATCTTTTTAGTCATTGGTTCACCCGTACAAGTCTCCATACAATTTTGGCAGCTTTCCATACAAAAATTGTACGTAAATATTTGAAAACCTGAAGCTTTGAAGGAATTTTCTGAACAATTTGGCATAGTTATTGATATTGATTAGGACTATTCTGAAAAACTGGCACGCGGAAAAAAACTTTTTGCCGATTTTTAAATTATCTTTTTCTCCCGAATTTCAATTTCCCAAAATCCGTATTTTTTAATTATCGAGAATTTGGATATACTTTAGGGGCCAAAAAACCACAACTTTTGAGCCCTAGAGAAGTTTGCCAAACATTTTGCCGTCCAATAATGATTTTTTGAAAAACTAGTGATATTTAGTAAAAATAGAAATTGCATACATAATTTTTTTACCTATTGGCTCAAAATTTGCGTTTTTTTGTTCCAAAAAACATGTCAAAAAGTCTCGAAAATCAAGAATGCGGATTTTGGGAAATTGAGTATTTGTAAAAGAATAGTTATTAAAAAAAATCTTTTTTTCCTGTTTTGAAGATTTTTTAAAAGCGTAGGAAAAATTCAATTAAAATTGGTTACGTAATAATATCAAAACATTGAACAATTTTATAAAAACTTTTTGTGTAACTATACAGAGATGATGCAAAATGCAATTTCGTAATTTTAACTACTGAGCACTTCGCTGAGATTTCGGTCACTCGTTTTTTTTTAATCCTTTTTTGGTGCCTTACCAAAGGCCTTAAAAAAAACAATCATGAGTGCGTTTGTCCAAATATTTTTCCATACAAATTTGGAAGCTGTCCCTACAAAAATGATATATGAAAATTCAAAAATTTCAATCAAAAAGTCCTTCAAAAGATTGAAGGACTTTTTGATCGAGTTGGGTATTTTGGGATATTTTATTTAACTTTTGTCACTTAAACTTGATTTGCAAAAAAAAACACTTTTTAATTTTTTTATTTTCTGTTATGTTTTAGGGGACAGCAAATGCCAACTTTTCAGAAATTTCCAGAATAGGCAAAAACTTCGACCGAGTTATGAATTTTGATTCATTAGTGATTTTGAGTACCAATTTTTCTGAATAGTCTTCATCATTTTGTAGGACAACAGCTAAAATTGTATGGAGACTTGTATGGGTAAACCAATGACACAAAATAGCTTCTTTGATCATAGAGAATGGCCCCACAAAGTTTGAGCCAAATAAAGGGCAAAAAAAAATTGATTGAATTTTTTTTTGGAAAAAAATATGTAAAACTGGTTGAGTATACTATTAAAAAACATTGTTTACTTCACACATCACCCTAAGGGATGAACAAGCTGACGTAAATAAAGTTATCGTCGCGGATTAAATCGTAGAATCTATCGGTATTACCACGTTAATAGTTACGGTTATTGTTTGGCCGCTGCAGGAGAGCTGACTCGTCATCGATCTGGTGGAGTTCTGCTGTTTAAGAAGAGGTGTTAGCTGTAAATCGACAATTAGCAACATTATTTTTCCACCACGTTGCTGCTGGATCTCTTTTGTTTCCTTGTGGACCTTTTCGGAGTGACCACTCTGACAGCTGCTGTAATGGTCACTCACTGAAATGAACTCTAACCATTCAATGATAACACGTTCAACCTCGGTGAACTCACTTATCAGCTTGGACGGCAATACTTTGAAAAGATCTCGCAGCGATCTTAACCAGGGCAGTGAGATGGGTGAAGTCACCGATTTGGCTGATCTGTGGTCCAAAATCCATGGAATGTTTTCGAGCTCTGCCACAATCATGGAAGAAAAATTCAACACTATCGAATCCAAAATTGACTCCTGCAAAACGGATCTCGAGGAGCGCATTGGTGGCATCGAGCTCAAGCTTGCCGAGTTGCGGAACGAGTGCCACTCGAGTGTTCAAAACATCGCTCAAACTGTGGACGTCATGCGCCATGACCTGGATATTACTGCAGAGGGCATAAATCGACTTGGCAGATCTCAAGATATACTCATCTCTGGGGTTCCCTACATACAAAATGAAAATTTGCTCGGTCTGTTCAGGAATATGGCAAACACACTTGGTTACAAAGATAATCAACTGCCCATGGTCTCGCTCAGACGTATGGCTCGCGACCCTATCGCACCCGGAACGATGCCTCCAATCGTGTGCCAATTTGCCCTGAAGAACGTTAGAGACGAATTTTACCGCAGTTACCTCAACCTGAAAACCCTCAGCTTGCGCAACTTTGGATTCGACAGTGACAACCGTGTGTACATCAACGAAAACCTCACCGAGCAAGCCAGGCAGATCCGAAGTGAGGCTCTGAAACTCAAGAAGAAGGGGAGGCTGCTGAGGGTTTACTCCAGAGACGGCGTCGTTTTCGTGAAGGGACCTGGTGCTGCTGATGCCGTTGCGTGCCACACGCTGGACAAGCTGTTCCACCACGTCAAATAACCTTTCCTCAAAAGCGCTCTCTCTCCTTCCCCCACCTCCTTTGTTTCCCTTCCATGAGTTTATCCGTGAATCCCCACCCCTCCTGAAAGTCAATTTGTGAAAATAGTTCATCAATCAAACCTATCCTCGCTAAATCATTCATCCTGCCTCGATTTTCCCTTGAATCCGATCCCTTATTTCCCGTGAATCCATCCTTCCTGAAAGTCTGTTGCTGAATACTGCGGTTGCTGATCAAATTGTTGCTGATGATGTCTGCTGTTGTTGCTGATGACGGTTTGCTGCTGCTGCTGATGACGGTTGCTGATATCGCTGTTTTACGGATGCTGCTGTTGCTGGTGAGGTCGGCCGCTGTTGTCGATGACTGTTGTTCCTGTCGGCGATGTCGTAAGCTACCGTCTATGCTGTAGTGCTGGTACTACCGTGCTGGATGCAGAGGCGCTATCAATGGCCGTAACTTACTAAGATAGTTGTGTTTCTTTTTGTTTGATTGATTTAATCCTAGACGGCCCATATTTCAAGAAAAGTGAATTCAATAATTAGTTATAAGATATGCTTCTCAAATCCTAGTTGTAATTTTCGTGTGGTGGGTATGGCAGTTGGGTTTCCTCTGAAGTCAATTTGCAGTTGGTTCTACGATGTTGAATAGTGGATCCGTTCACAACACCCCTTCAAATTCATTCATTCCACGTGCGGTCATCAATGCTTGTTTAAATAATGAAAAATTGAATATATCCCACATCAATGTTCAAAGCCTTTGTGCTCGACAGTTCACTAAATTCAATGAACTTAAAATGTCTTTTATTGACAACAAAATTGATATCATTTGTATGACAGAAACTTGGTTAAGTGATAAAATTACCGATTCGATGATTGAAATTGATAATTTCCAACTGGTTAGAAATGACCGAAATCGACAAGGAGGAGGTATTTGTGTATATTATCGAAAAAATTTGAATTGTCGCATTGTTAGTAAATCGATATCTTCTCCATACTTTCACACAACTGAATTTTTGTTGCTGGAAATGCAGTGCGGTTCGAAAAAATTTCTACTAGGAGTTTACTATAATCCACCAATTTCTGATTGTTCTGGTCTTCTGGCATCCCACTTTGAAGAGTTTAACATAAAATATGAATCAACCTTTTTTATCGGTGATTTCAATACTAATTTG
This sequence comes from Culex quinquefasciatus, assembly GCF_015732765.1. Classification (NCBI taxonomy): domain Eukaryota; kingdom Metazoa; phylum Arthropoda; class Insecta; order Diptera; family Culicidae; genus Culex; species Culex quinquefasciatus. Next base: position 65,959,752 of record NC_051861.1, on the reverse strand, counting down.
ATGAAAGATTCCAATAAATCACGAAGTTTTCGTGATGTTCTAGAAAGAAAGTCATATGTTTGTATAAACGATGAGCCAACTTTCTTTCATAATACCGGATGTTCTCAGCTCGATCTTCTTTTAACTGACTCTCCGCAACTTATTATAAAAAATGATCAAATTTCTATGCCAGGTGTGTCAAATCATGATATGATAATTGCCTCATTAGATATTGATTTCAATTCTGAAAATAATATTATTTACTTTAGAGATTACAATAACTTTAATGCAGCAGCTTTGCGTGATACCTTTTATTCTTTCGACTGGAACTCTTTTTTGCGTATAACTGATCCTAATGATTTATTGGTCAGTTTTAATGAAATACTTAAGGTGTTACATGAAGACTTTTTTCCCCTCAAGTGGTACAAACCAAGAGACAATCTTTGGTATAACAATGATATTGAACTAGCTATCGTTAATAGAAATATTGCCTACAATAACTGGAAACGTAACAAAACTACTGATCTGCATAACATATATAAGAGACTTAGAAATCGCGTAAATGAAACGATCAAACATGCCAAGGAAAATTATGAAAGAAGAATTATTAATACCAACGTTCCTAGTAAACAATTATGGAAAAATATTAAAAAACTTGGTGTTACTAAAACTAGTTCCACGCACAAAAGCTGCGAGTTTTCTCCTACAGACATTAATAATTTTTTTGCTTCTAATTTTACGTCCGATGATACTCCTTATGATGGTATATCAGGTTTTTCAAATGATGATGGTTTTCGTTTTCGACAAATGGAAGAATTTGAGGTTGTTAATGCTGTTTTTTCTATCTCTTCAAATGCAATCGGTTTAGATGAAATACCAATTAAATTTGTTAAAATTATTCTACCCTTAGCTTTATCTTATATTACTCATATTTTCAATTCTATTTTTCTGACATCAATTTTTCCTAATGCATGGAAACGCGTAAAAGTTATTCCTATTAAGAAAAAAAAAATAATAGTACTTCTTTAAGTAATCTTAGGCCAATAAGCATTCTAAGTGCTCTTTCTAAAGCATTTGAAAAATTAGTAAAATCACAAATTTCAGAATATGTTAATCAAATGAACCTACTGAGTCCCTATCAATCAGGTTTTAGAAAACACCACAGCACTGAAACTGCGTTAATCAAAATACACGACGACATTGCCTTAAATTTAGATAAAAAGGGTATTGCTATTTTGCTCTTAATAGATTTCGCCAAGGCATTTGATCGTGTGTCACATACAAAACTATTGCATAAATTAAAATCTAAATTTAACTTTTCTTCAATGGCTGTTGATCTCATAAAGTCATATTTAAGCGATCGAAGTCAAGCCGTTTTGTATAATGATGTTTTTCTAGTTTTGTAATGATAAAATCTGGTGTCCCCAAGGTTCAGTCTTGGGGCCAATTCTATTCTCGCTTTTTATAAATGATCTTCCATCGGTTCTAACTTTTTGTTCGGCGCATTTATTTGCCGATGATGTCCAAATATACTTCAACGCTGATGTTAATTATAATATTGATGTTGTTGCACGAAAAATTAATTCCGATCTTCATAGTGTTTGGCTCTGGTCTCAACGTAACTTGTTGTTTATAAATTCGTCTAAAACGCAAGCAATTCTATTTAGTCATTCCAAGATTAAAATTAACCATCCCATGTTGTTTTTGAATGGTGACCTAATTGTTTTTGTTGATAAAGTTGTAAATCTTGGGATAACCTTTATGTGTAATTTATGTTGGGAGGCCCAAATAAACATTCAGTGTGGAAAAATTTATGGAACATTAAAAAAATTACATCTTGTAGCCAGACATCTAGACATAGCAACAAAAATTCGAATTTTTAAAACCCTGCTTTTTCCGCATTTTATTTATGGAGATTTCTTGTACACAAATGCATCTATGGCAGCCCTTGATCGACTTAGGGTGGCACTTAATTCATGTATAAGATTTGTTTATAACCTTCCAAGAATATCTAGAGTTACTCACTTGCAGAAAACACTTATTGGATGCAATTTCTCGCAATTCTATAAATTTCGTTCATGTGTTAACTTGTTCAGAATTATTCATACTAAAAAACCAGAATATCTATATACTAAGCTCAGACCGTTAAGATCTACAAGAACTAAAAGTTTTTGATACCGCAACATTCGTCTTTTACTATAGTCAATCTTTCTTTGCAAGAGGGGTTGTGAATTGGAATCAATTAAGCATTAATATAAAAAATAGTCATTCTTATAAAAATTTCAAAGAAAACCTACTGTCAGAACTCGCCAGCGTAAATTAGAATTAGGATAAAGAGAAGCATAGCATTAAGGAATCGATTTATCGATATTGAATTAAATCCTGCATCTGCACACTTTGTAACAAATTAAAAGGCTAAGCCTTAAGTTACATTATTTGAATTAAATAAATAAATAAATAAAAAAGGTATGCAACTTGAGTAAAACAAATTTTTCCATGAACTCATTGTTTTTTTTTTACAATTTTTCAGTAGTGGCATAACTGTCATAATGTGAAAAGTTTTTAAGATAAATTAAAGCATAATGTTTTAATTCTGTACGCAATACGTATCTAAAAAACTTTTCACATCATGGCAGTTATGCTACTACTGAAAAATTGAAGAAAAAAACAATGAATTCATGACTAAGTACTGAGCTACTTACATTTTTCTTGAATTTATGAAACCATTTCCAAGTGTTTTGACATGCCGATTGACATATTTGAACATTTGGAAAAGTATGACGAAGTATGTAGCTCAGCAAAATTTTCATGTATAACGTAATTTGCGAAATATACCTGATAAGCCCCATCAAAATTTCTTGAGTTTTTTTTAATTTTAGAGGAATGAAGAATTGTTTTCTCAAAGGTTATTTTTATTTGTTCATGCAATTCAGTTAATTAAAAATATTATAGATATGAGTTTAGAGCAACAGACAGTCAATGCATTTATTTATGTTACTTGTAATTAGAGATAGTTACTTGTAATTTTACCAGATATTGTTTTTTTTTTTGGTTCAAAATCCAGACCAAGACTACATATTTTTGAGAATGTTGAGTATTTTTAGCAAGCTTATCAAAATAAAAAGAAGCATAGCTGGAAAATTATATGTAAATGCATCCGATTTTTAGTTCTTGCTGATTTCATGTAGAGTACACCTTTAGCGCCAACAAACAGATTTTATTGAAAATTGTATTTTTTAATTATTCATTCATTCATTATCATTATCAGAACCATTATGTTTTGAGCAGTTTTAGAAAGGAAATTTTAAAGGCTTTTGAATTAATTTATTTCATGTAAAACGAGTCGTGCGAAATTCAGCCGAAAACAAATGTTTAAAAAAAAGCCATATCCGAAGGCCAGTGAACTATTTTATTAAAAACCAACATGTCCAAATGAAAGCAGAGACAATTTAACATAATAATTTAAAGAAAAAAAATCGGGTGTTTTCCATTTTTGCCCGAATTACTATCACACATTTTTATATTTTAAATTTTTGTATCTCGGTCTTGGTCAAGATCGACAAGAGGAATAAATTATTAAAAAAATAAAGCATAATCTTTTAATTCTTTACGCAATACGTATCATATTTGAACATTTGGAAAAATCCTCGACTGGGACCGGCATTCCGGATTCACCGAAACTGCCCAAAGTAGCCAGATGACCAGCTACTGAGTTTCTGACATTTTCATTGAATTTATAAAACTATTTCCAAGCGTATTGACATGCCACTTGACATATTTGAACATTTAGAAAAATCCTCGGCTGGGACCGAAATTCCGCATTCACCGGAACTGGCCAAAATGGCCAGATGACCAGTTACTTAGTTTCTGACATTTTTATTGAATTAATAAAACCATTTCCAAGCGTTTTGACATGCCTAGGGCGTCCAATTTTCCCGGGTTTTGAATTTCCCGGGAAACGGAAAAAATATTATAAATGGATTTTGTTTGTTCTTTGTTGTCCTTTGAATTTAAAATAAATTAAAATTTTTATTTCCAGTGTTATTCAAATTTAATAAGTCTTTTATAAATATATTTCTTTTATTTTTTTTATATGGCATGACTAGTCTAGATCTAAAAAAGTTAGAAAAATTCATTGAAAATGTCTAAAAAACAAAAAGCGACAACAGATAAAATTATGCAAGTCAGTGTAAAATTTTAAATAAGTTTTGAGTTTCTTGTTTTATATGAAACATATTTTACAAATTGTGATTGATGAAAAACAATTTGAAATGTTTGAAATGTTAATCCGGAATTGCGGATTCACCGGAACTGGCCAAAGTGGCCAGATGACCAGCTGCTGAGTTTCTGACATTTTCATTGAATTTATAAAACCATTTCCAAGCTTTTTGACATACCGCATGACATATTTGAACATTTGGAAAAAATCTTCGACTTGGACCGCAATTCCGAATTCACCGGAACTGGCCAAAGTGGCCAGATGACCAGATTCTGAGTTTCTGACATTTTCATTGAATTTATAAAATTATTTCCAAGGAACTGGCCAAAATGGCCAGATGACCAGCTACTAAGTTTCTGACATTTTCATTGAATTTATAAAATCATTCCAAGCTTTTTGTCATACCGCATGACGCATGGACCGGAAATCCGGATTCACCGGAACTGGCCAAAATGGCCAGATGACCAGCTACTGAGTTTCTGATATTTTTATTAAATTTATAATACCATTTCCAAGCGTTTTGACATGCCGCTGGACATATATGAACATTTGGGAAATATCCTTGGCTGGGACCGAAATTCCGGATTAACCGGAGCTGGCCAAAATGGCCAGATGACCAGCTACTGATTTTCTGACATTTTTATTGAATTTATAATACCATTTCCAAGCGTTTTGACATGCCGCTTGACATATTTGAACATTTGGAAAAAAATCTAGACTTGGACCGGAATTCCAGATTCACCGAAACTGGCCAATGTGGCCAGATGATCAGCTACTTCTGACATTTTCATTGAGTTTATAAAATCATTTCCAAGCTTTTTGACATACCGCATGACATATTTGAACATTTGGAAAAAATCTTCTACTTGGACCGGAATTCCGGATTCACCGGAACTGGCCAATGTGGCCAGATGACCAGCTACTAAGTTTCTGACATTTTTATTGAATTTATAAAACCATTTCCAAGCGTTTTTACATGCCGCTTGACATGTATGAACATTTGGAAAAAATCTTCGACTTGGACCGTAATTCCGAATTCACCGGAACTGGCCAAAGTGGCCAGATGACCAGATTCTGAGTTTCTGACATTTTCATTGAATTTATAAAATCATTTCCAAGGAACTGGCCAAAATGGCCAGATGACCAACTACTAAGTTTCTGACATTTTCATTGAATTTATAAAACCATTTCCAAGCGTTTTTACATGCCGCTTGATATATATGAACATTTGGAAAAAATCTTCGACTTGGACCGTAATTCCGAATTCACCGGAACTGGCCAAAGTGGCCAGATGACAAGCTACTAAGTTTCTGACATTTTCATTGAATTTATAAAATCATTTCCAAGCTTTTGTCATACCACATGACGCATGGACCGGAAATCCTGATTCACCGGAACTGGCCAAAATAGGCAGATGACCAGCTACTGAGTTTCTGACATTTTTATTGAATTTATAATACCAATTCCAAGCGTTTTGACAGGCCGCTTGACATATATGAACATTTGGAAAAATCATCGGCTGGGACCGAAATTCCGGATGCACCGGAACTGGTCAAAGTGGTCAGATGGCCAGCTACTTCTGACATTTTCATTGAGCTTATAAAACCATTTCCAAGGAACTGGCCGAAATGGCCAGATGACCAGCTACTAAGTTTCTGACATTTTCATTGAATTTATAAAACCATTTCGAAGCGGCCGCTTGACATAAATGAACATTTGGAAAAATCATCGGCTGGGACCGGAATTCCGGATTCACCGGAACTGGCCAAAATGGCCAGATGACCAGCTGACCAGTTTTGAGATTTTTATTGAATTTATAAAACCATTTCCAAGCGTTTTGACATGCCGCTTGACATATTTGACGATTGCACCAATGTAGCAACATTGGGTCATCCGATAGCCACTTGGAACCGATTCCAGGGTCCCCGGAGGCTTTGACCATATGTAATTGCACTGAACTATGTTAAAAGCATGTTTTATAAGAAAATGATAAAATTAGGCGTTGTTTCATGTCAAAAAAATACTTACAATTATACATTAGTCTATATTGGCATTAAAATAGTTATATGTCGAAAAACCATTATTTGTTTCTCTCAATTAGATGAACTTATGTCGATAAAACATACCCTTGGTCGAAAAAGTCACTAGGTCTATAAAACCTAATGTCTTTTTTCATCATTATAAAACTCTTTATCAATATCTGCGAAAAAAAACATTGCTGGCTCATCTGCTTTATGGCATCACGACCGATTCAAAAATTGTCCTCCTATCGAAATACCCGAACCACATTGATCACCAAAATCAATCAGGATAACAGACTATTTAGTGAAAACACCGTCCGCTTATTTGCCGCCTGCAAATCCACCTAATTCTCACACGTTATCAAGGCAATTCTGATTGAACGGAGTTTTACCAATTCTTGCACTTTCTCCTTCCTTTCGTGCATGCGATGGCCAGCAGAGATGCTTGGTGCTGCGTCGCGGCACGTGAAACCAACCAAATTTTCAAAACTTTCATCTTGTCTGAGGTCCAACTTTCAAAATTTACAAGAAAAGTATCAATGTTATTACATCATCGTTTTCCTCAGAATGTCAGCTACAAGCTAAATGTAATCTTACTAGGCTTTTATCGAAAAATAACGGAGATATGGCGAGCGAAAGCAAAAAACATAGATTTTCAGTTTTTCGGACTTTTTTACGGAAATTAGTCCAGTTTTCACAAAAAGGCACCAAATCACTCATACATTCACGCTGTTGTGCACATTCCAATCTACGTTGTGGTGAAATTTGGAGTGATTTGGTGCCTTTTTGTGAAAACTGGACTAATTTCCGTAAAAAAGTCCGAAAAACTGAAAATCTATGTTTTTTGCTTTCGCTCGCCATATCTCCGTTATTTTTCGATAAAAGCCTAGTAAGATTACATTTAGCTTGTAGCTGACATTCTGAGGAAAACGATGATATAATAACATTGATACTTTTCTTGTAAATTTTGAAAGTTGGACCTCAGACAAGATGAAAGTTTTTTTGGACGTGCCGCGACGCAGCACCAAGCATCTCTGCTGGCCATCGCATGCACGAAAGGAAGGAGAAAGTGCAAGAATTGGTAAAACTCCGTTCAATCAGAATTGCCTTGATAACGTGTGAGAATTAGGTGGATTTGCAGGCGGCAAATAAGCGGACGGTGTTTTCACTAAATAGTCTGTTATCCTGATTGATTTTGGTGATCAATGTGGTTCGGGTATTTCGATAGGAGGACAATTTTTGAATCGGTCGTGATGCCATAAAGCAGATGAGCCAGCAATGTTTTTTTTCGCAGATATTGATAAAGAGTTTTATAATGATGAAAAAAGACATTAGGTTTTATAGACCTAGTGACTTTTTCGACCAAGGGTATGTTTTATCGACATAAGTTCATCTAATTGAGAGAAATAAATAATGGTTTTTCGACATATAACTATTTTAATGCCAATATAGACTAATGTATAATTGTAAGTATTTTTTTGACATGAAACAACGCCTAATTTTATCATTTTCTTATAAAACATGCTTTTAACATAGTTCAGTGCAATTACATATGGTCAAAGCCTCCGGGGACCCTGGAATCGGTTCCAAGTGGCCATCGGATGACCCAATGTTGCTACATTGGTGCAATCGTCAAATATGTCAAGCGGCATGTCAAAACGCTTGGAAATGGTTTTATAAATTCAATAAAAATCTCAAAAACTGGTCAGCTGGTCATCTGGCCATTTTGGCCAGTTCCGGTGAATCCGGAATTCCGGTCCCAGCCGATGATTTTTCCAAATGTTCATATATGTCAAGCGGCCTGTCAAAACGCTTGGAATTGGTATTATAAATTCAATAAAAATGTCAGAAACTCAGTAGCTGGTCATCTGCCTATTTTGGCCAGTTCCGGTGAATCAGGATTTCCGGTCCATGCGTCATGTGGTATGACAAAAAGCTTGGAAATGATTTTATAAATTCAATGAAAATGTCAGAAACTTAGTAGCTTGTCATCTGGCCACTTTGGCCAGTTCCGGTGAATTCGGAATTACGGTCCAAGTCGAAGATTTTTTCCAAATGTTCATATATGTCAAGCGGCATGTAAAAACGCTTGGAAATGGTTTTATAAATTCAATAAAAATGTCAGAAACTTAGTAGCTGGTCATCTGGCCACATTGGCCAGTTCCGGTGAATCCGGAATTCCGGTCCAAGTAGAAGATTTTTCCAAATGTTCAAATATGTCATGCGGTATGTCAAAAAGCTTGGAAATGATTTTATAAACTCAATGAAAATGTCAGAAGTAGCTGATCATCTGGCCACATTGGCCAGTTTCGGTGAATCTGGAATTCCGGTCCAAGTCTAGATTTTTTTCCAAATGTTCAAATATGTCAAGCGGCATGTCAAAACGCTTGGAAATGGTATTATAAATTCAATAAAAATATCAGAAAATCAGTAGCTAGTCATCTGGCCATTTTGGCCAGCTCCGGTTAATCCGGAATTTCGGTCCCAGCCAAGGATATTTCCCAAATGTTCATATATGTCCAGCGGCATGTCAAAACGCTTGGAAATGGTATTATAAATTTAATAAAAATATCAGAAACTCAGTAGCTGGTCATCTGGCCATTTTGGCCAGTTCCTTGGAAATAATTTTATAAATTCAATGAAAATGTCAGAAACTCAGAATCTGGTCATCTGGCCACTTTGGCCAGTTCCGGTGAATTCGGAATTGCGGTCCAAGTCGAAGATTTTTCCAAATGTTCAAATATGTCATGCGGTATGTCAAAAGCTTGGAAATGGTTTTATAAATTCAATGAAAATGTCAGAAACTCAGCAGCTGGTCATCTGGCCACTTTGGCCAGTTCCAGTGAATCCGCAATTCCGGATTAACATTTCAAACATTTCAAATTATTTTTCATCAATCACAATTTGTAAAATATGTTTCATATAAAACAAGAAACTCAAAACTTATTTAAAATTTTACACTGACTTGCATAATTTTATCTGTTGTCGCTTTTTGTTTTGACATTTTCAATGAATTTTTCTAACTTTTTTAGATCTAGACTAGTCATGCCATATAAAAAAATAAAAGAAATATATTTATAAAAGACTTATTAAATTTGAATAACACTGGAAATAAAAATTTTAATTTATTTTAAATTCAAAGGACAACAAAGAACAAACAAAATCCATTTGTAATATTTTTTCCGTTTCCCGGGAAATTCAAAACCCGGGAAAATTGGACGCCCTAGGCATGTCAAAACGCTTGGAAATGGTTTTATTAATTCAATAAAAATGTCAGAAACTAAGTAGCTGGTCATCTGGCCATTTTGGCCAGTTCCGGTGAATCCGGAATTTCGGTCCCAGCCGAGGATTTTTCTAAATGTTCAAATATGTCAAGTGGCATGTCAATACGCTTGGAAATAGTTTTATAAATTCAATGAAAATGTCAGAAACTCAGTAGCTGGTCATCTGGCTACTTTGGGCAGTTTCGGTGAATCCGGAATGCCGGTCCCAGTCGAGGATTTTTTCCAAATGTTCAAATATGATACGTATTGCGTAAAGAATTAAAAGATTATGCTTTATTTTTTTAATAATTTATTCCTCTTGTCGATCTTGACCAAGACCGAGATACAAAAATTTAAAATATAAAAATGTGTGATAGTAATTCGGGCAAAAATGGAAAACACCCGATTTTTTTTCTTTAAATTATTATGTTAAATTGTCTCTGCTTTCATTTGGACATGTTGGTTTTTAATAAAATAGTTCACTGGCCTTCGGATATGGCTTTTTTTTAAACATTTGTTTTCGGCTGAATTTCGCACGACTCGTTTTACATGAAATAAATTAATTCAAAAGCCTTTAAAATTTCCTTTCTAAAACTGCTCAAAACATAATGGTTCTGATAATGATAATGAATGAATGAATAATTAAAAAATACAATTTTCAATAAAATCTGTTTGTTGGCGCTAAAGGTGTACTCTACATGAAATCAACAAGAACTAAAAATCGGATGCATTTACATATAATTTTCCAGCTATGCTTCTTTTTATTTTGATAAGCTTGCTAAAAATACTCAACATTCTCAAAAATATGAAGTCTTGGTCTGGATTTTGAACCAAAAAAAAAAACAATATCTGGTAAAATTACAAGTAACTATTTCTAATTACAAGTAACATAAATAAATGCATTGACTGTCTGTTGCTCTAAAACTCATATCTATAATATTTTTAATTAACTGAATTGCATGAACAAATAAAAATAACCTTTGAGAAAACAATCCTTCATTCCTCTAAAATAAAAAAAAACTCAAGAAATTTTGATGGGGCTTGTCAGGTATATTTCGCAAATTACGTTATACATGAAAATTTTGCTGAGCTACATACTTCGTCATACTTTTCCAAATGTTCAAATATGTCAATCGGCATGTCAAAACACTTGGAAATGGTTTCATAAATTCAAGAAAAATGTAAGTAGCTCAGTACTTAGTCATGAATTCATTGTTTTTTTCTTCAATTTTTCAGTAGTAGCATAACTTCCATGATGTGAAAAGTTTTTTAGATACGTATTGCGTACAGAATTAAAACATTATGCTTTAATTTATCTTAAAAACTTTTCACATTATGACAGTTATGCCACTACTGAAAAATTGTAAAAAAAAGAATGAGTTCATGGAAAAATTTGTTTTACTCAAGTTGCATACCTTTATCAGTTTCTGTGGTCTCAAAAAATAAATTTGCAAACACCCCAAAGTAACACCCCGAATATAAATGCAAAATTAAACGTAAACAATGTTTTTTAATAGTATACTCAACCAGTTTTTATTTTTTCCAAAAAAATTCAATCAATTTTTTTGCCCTTTATTTGGCTCAAACTTTGTGGGGCCATTCTCTATGATCAAAGAAGCTATTTTGTGTCATTGGTTTACCCATACAAGTCTCCATACAATTTTAGCTGTTGTCCTACAAAATGATGAAGACTATTCAGAAAAATTGGTACTCAAAAATCACTAATGAATCAAAAATTCATAACTCGGTCGAAGTTTTTGCCTATTCTGGAAATTTCTGAAAAGTTGGCATTTGCTGTCCCCTAAAACATAATAGAAAATAAAAAATTAAAAAAGTGTTTTTTTGCAAATCAAGTTTAAGTGACAAAAAGTTAAATAAAATATCCCAAAATACCCAACTCGATCAAAAAGTCCTTCAATCTTTTGAAGGACTTTTTGATTGAAATTTTTGAATTTTCATATATCATTTTTGTAGGGACAGCTTCCAAATTTGTATGGAAAAATATTTGGACAAACGCACTCAAGATTGTTTTTTTAAGGCATACCAAAGGCACCAAAAAAGGATTAAAAAAAAACGAGTGACCGAAATCTCAGCGAAGTGCTCAGTAGTTAAAATTACGAAATTGCATTTTGCATCATCTCTGTATAGTTACACAAAAGTTTTTATAAAATTGTTCAATGTTTTGATATTATTACGTAACCAATTTTAATTGAATTTTTCCTACGCTTTTAAAAAATCTTCAAAACAGGAAAAAAAGATTTTTTTAATAACTATTCTTTTACAAATACTCAATTTCCCAAAATCCGCATTCTTGATTTTCGAGACTTTTTGACATGTTTTTTTGGAACAAAAAAACGCAAATTTTGAGCCAATAGGTAAAAAAATTATGTATGCAATTTCTATTTTTACTAAATATCACTAGTTTTTCAAAAAATCATTATTGGACGGCAAAATGTTTGGCAAACTTCTCTAGGGCTCAAAAGTTGTGGTTTTTTGGCCCCTAAAGTATATCCAAATTCTCGATAATTAAAAAATACGGATTTTGGGAAATTGAAATTCGGGAGAAAAAGATAATTTAAAAATCGGCAAAAAGTTTTTTTCCGCGTGCCAGTTTTTCAGAATAGTCCTAATCAATATCAATAACTATGCCAAACAGAGCTGAAAATGTCAGGGGTCCTGACGCGAAAATCGGCGACGCATACACGATTTTTTCAGATCCATTCACTGAACCGCAAAACCGTGACATAAACAAACCCGACTCAGTCGTGAGTGCCCTAGTTCACTGAACAGCTGCAATGCGAGACAGTAGTCGACCAACGCTCTTTCGACGTTGTACGCACACACATAAAGAAACAAGTTTTTACACAAAAAGTTGGTATTTATGCGTGGAAATGTAATTTTGAACATAAGTTATGGTTGTTTTAAGTGTTTTGCACAGTATAGAACCATTCAGTTGTTTAAAAATAGTCAAAATAGTGTTTAGAGAGAGTTTAACGAGTCAGTCATCCCACATTAACTCAGTGCGGACGTTATGCATCGGCGGCCGTTACTGATCGTGTGGTCTGCCTTAGAACCGCCCTGGCGGACCGAGGGCGGGCCGCCTGGGCGGTTGAAATTTGACATTTGAAATTTTTCAATTTCGTCCGCCCTCCATCCGCCTTGGCGTGCCATGGGCGCATCGCCTGGGCGGTTCAAACTGATCGCTGAAATGTTTCAATATCGTTCGCCCCTCAATCGCCGCGGCGAGCCAAAGGCTGATTGCCGTGGCGGTTTGCATCTGAAGGAATTTATTTCGAATTTGACATTTCAGTCAGTTTTCAACGAGCTTCGGTGGGTGTTGTTATTTAATCGGCGGCTGCTGATTTTCGTTGTTAAGTTTGTGTTGGGAGAAGTGTTGTGTTGTTTAGATTGTTTACTTATGTAAACAAACAGTTGAAAGTGCGTTTGAAATAGTGATTGAAGGTTGTTTTGCAAGAATAATCGTTATTGTTGGTGTAATTTATGTGACACCCTTATAAATATTGTTGGCAGATGTGCAAACATTTGGAATCAAGTTTGGAATACTTAGAATTTGATATGTTTCATTGTTGTTATGATTTGATTTGTTCTTATTTGTATGTTTGTATGGAAATTTGGTGTACATTTTGGTAAAAAGTATATCATTCCCAGGGAAACCTCTTGAAGAGTATCGAGGTGGCATTTACACAGCGGATTTTGTGCCAATGTTTACTCAATTAATGTTAATGTTTTTTTGTGTGAATGTTAACACTCCAAAGGTTCGGGTTCAGTGCCAGTTCAGAGGCAATTAGTGGTGCAGCAGCGATTTTTTTCTTTCTTTTGTTTGACGTTTTTTAGGTGTGCATGATGCAGGACATGGGTAGGAAGTAATTTCAATTATTTTCAATTATCATTTCAGCGGCAACAATATCATTTAAAATTTTGTTTAATTTTTTTACAGCTTCCTGGATCATTTATAAATGAACTGCTTATATGTATTTATCTATTATTCATTTGATTTATTTGAATGTTTATATCATATATTCCTTGTCCTTTTTTCTACCATTCCTCCATACCATATATGATCAAATTTCATGGACTAACGACAGTTACTGAAAAAGCAATGGAATCATCTGAAGAATTTGTCTTTAAAAAATAATTATCATTCTTCCAGCTTCTGGGAATCTTCTTCAATTTTAATGCCCACATTTATCTATTCACTAGATGATTTATTTAAATGTTTATATCCTTCCTTATCCTATTCCTTTTCTTTCAGCAATGGAACCATCTGGAGCATTTGTCTTTTTAATTATAGTTGTTTGTTTTGCAGCTTCCCGGAATCATCTTTAAAATTACTGCTTATTTGTATTTATCTTTTCACTGTAAGATTTATTTTTATATTCAGATCTACCATTCCCCCATACAATATATGATCAAACAAGCTCTTCCCGGCAAACTTCGTCCTGCCCTTTTTTGGTTTCCTGACGTTTCATGCTTGTTTGCTTATTCAGCCTCCTGTGATCAAAATTTGATTTTACGTAACTTTTCCCATACAATCTGCAGCTTTTCCGGAATCGGTTCCAGAGTGGCCAAAGTGTCATTTAGTTAGCGTAAGAACCTTCCTTGGGCTTATACGAACCCAACGCAACAAAGAGCACCTCGATCCGACGCTCCGTATTGAACTGATTCGCGTTCGAACAAAACCATCGAAATTTATATATATATATATATATATATATATATATATATATATATATATATATATATATATATATACATATATATATATATATATATATATATATATATATATATATATATATATATATATATATATATATATATATATATATATATATATATATATATATATATATATATATATATATATATATATATATATATATATATATATATATATATATATATATATATATATATATATATATATATATATATATATATATATATATATATATATATATATATATATATATATATATATATATATATATATATATATATATATATATATATATATATATATATATATATATATATATATATATATATATATATATATGTATATATATATATATATATATATATATATATATATATATATATATATATATATATATATATATATATATATATATATATATATATATATATATATAGAAGATTGAATGACAAAAAGAACATGGGGTGTAATCTACTAGGATACTTTCTTCGGATTAGCTGCGCTTGTGTTTGATTAGATTAGAGTATGAATTGTTAACATTCAATACGTTGCCTGTTTATATGTAAGTACCAATAATACATGAACATTTTAAATAATTTAGCTTTTAAGAATTAATTAAAGAATTATTTTTATTTGCAGGAAATGGAAAATCTTCGCAACAAGTTTGCTTATCAATATATTATTTTGTTTCTTTATTTTTTTCATCATTTCACCTCAGTGAACTAACAACGCACGTAAGATGTATTGAGAACAAAATTATGTTGAAAATTATGTTTTTTTTCATATTTTTGCTTTATTTCTAAATTTCAGCACACAAGAATCTACAAAGATCTGCATTTCTATATAAGGCACTTTGTGTTTTTTTCCGTTTTAGATGAACTTGAAAAACACTATCAGAATCCTGAAGGAACCTGAACGGGTATTCTGCTTGGGCGGATGAAATATGTGAATGGCGAATCGAGGGCGGCCAAGGCGGTTGGGGCATTTTGGGCGGATGAACTTTATATAGGGGGCGGATCGGGGGCGACCCGCTGGCGGACCATCTTACAGGGGCGGCTGTACCGTATATGAAAGGCGCATCAAGGGCGAGCCAAGGCGATTGGGGCTTTTTAGGCGGATGAATTTTATATGGGGGGCGTATCAAGGGCGACCCGCTGGCGAACCAACCTACAGGGGCGGCTGTACCGTATATGAAAGGCGCATCAAGGGCGAGCCAAGGCGGTTGGGGCTTTTTGGGCGGATGAACTTTATATAGGGGGCGGATCGGGGGCGACCCGCTGGCGGATCATCTTACAGGGGCGGCTGTACCGTATATGAAAGGCGCATCAAGGGCGAGCCAAGGCGGTTGGGGCTTTTTGGGCGGATGAATGTTATATGGGGGGCGTATCAAGGGCGACCCGCTGGCGAACCAACCTACAGGGGCGGCTGTACCGTATATGAAAGGCGCATCAAGGGCGAGCCAAGGCGGTTGGGGCTTTTTGGGCGGATGAATTTTATATGGGGGGCGTATCAAAGGCGACTCGCTGGCGAACCAACCTACAGGGGCGGCTGTACCGTATATGAAAGGCGCATCAAGGGCGAGCCAAGGCGGTTGGGGCTTTTTGGGCGGATGAACTTTATATAGGGGGCGGATCGGGGGCGACCCGCTGGCGGACCATCTTACAGGGGCGGACGAACCGTATATGAAAGGCGGGTCGAGGGCGAGCCACGGCGGTTGGGGCTTTTTAGGCGGATGAACTTTCTATGGGAGGCGTATCGAGGGCGACCCGCTGGCGGACCATCCTATAGGGGCGGTTGAACCATACAAAACGGCGTATGTGGGGCGGATGAACGGCGGGTGAAACATTTCAAGGCAAACCTGGGCGACCCCGGGGCGAGTCGCTGGCGGACCAACGTCACGATAAAAAAACTGATCGTGCGCCAAATTGTTGCAAATTTTATCCACCAGCAGGTCGCCCGTGGTTCGCCAAATCAAACGCTGGCGGATCGCCAGAGCGGTTTGGCGGTCCGCCAGCGAACCGCCGGCGACTCGCCCCGGGGTTGCCCAGAGGGCTTTTGTTAATTTGATTTGGTTAACCGCGGTGGATTTTCTTGAAATAATTCGAACTGTCAAAAATCCACCAAAGCATCCACCGGTGGATACTTTTCTACCACAGATTTTTGTGCGATCAATGTGGTAGATGCTTTGGTGGATTTTTGACAGTTCGAATTATTTCAAGAAAATCCACCGCGGTTTACCAAATCAAATTAACAAAAGCCCTCAGGTTTGCCTTGAAATGTTTCACCCGCCGTTCATCCGCCCCACATACGCCGTTTTGTATGGTTCAACCGCCCCTATAGGATGGTCCGCCGCGGGTCGCCCCCGATCCGCCCCCTATATAAAGTTCATCCGCCCAAAAGCCCCAACCGCCTTGGCTCGCCCTTGATGCGCCTTGCATATACGGTACAGCCGCCCCTGTAGGTTGGTTCGCCAGCGAGTCGCCTTGATACGCCCCCATAAAATTCATCCGCCCAAAAGCCCCAACCGCCTTGGCTCGCCCTTGATGCGCCTTTCATATACGGTACAGCCGCCCTGTAGGTTGGTTCGCCAGCGGGTCGCCCTTGATACGCCCCCATATAAAATTCATCCGCCCAAAAGCCCCAACCGCCTTGGCTCGCCCTTGATGCGCCTTTCATATACGGTACAGCCGCCCCTGTAGGTTGGTTCGCCAGCGAGTCGCCTTTGATACGCCCCCATATAAAATTCATCCGCCCAAAAGCCCCAACTGCCTTGGCTCGCCCTTGATGCGCCTTTCATATACGGTACAGCCGCCCTGTAAGATGATCCGCCAGCGGGTCGCCCCCGATCCGCCCCTTTATAAAGTTCATCCGCCCAAAAGCCCCAACCGCCTTGGCTCGCCCTTGATGCGCCTTTCATATACGGTACAGCCGCCCCTGTAAGATGGTCCGCCAGCGGGTCGCCCCCGATCCGCCCCCTATATAAAGTTCATCCGCCCAAAATGCCCCAACCGCCTTGGCTCGCCCTTGATGCGCCTTTCATATACGGTACAGCCGCCCCTGTAAGATGGTCCGCCAGCGGGTCGCCCCGATCCGCCCCTATATAAAGTTCATCCGCCCAAAATGCCCCAACCGCCTTGGCTCGCCCTCGATTCGCCATTCACACATATTTCATCTGCCCAAGCAGAATACCCGTTCAGGTTCCTTCAGGATTCTGATAGTGTTTTTTCAAGTTCATCTAAAACGGAAAAAAACACAAAGTGCCTTATATAGAAATGCAGATCTTTGTAGTTTCTTGTGTGCTGAAATTTAGAAATAAAGCAAAAATATGAAAAAAAACATAATTTTCAACATAATTTTGTTCTCAATACATCTTACGTGCGTTGTTAGTTCACTGAGGTGAAATGATGAAAAAAATAAAGAAACAAAATAATATATTGATAAGCAAACTTGTTGCGAAGATTTTCCATTTCCTGCAAATAAAAATAATTCTTTAACTAATTCTTAAAAGCTAAATTATTTAAAATGTTCATGTATTATTGGTACTTACATATAAATAGGCAACGTATTGAATGTTAACAATTCATACTCTAATCTAATCAAACACAAGCGCAGCTAATCCGAAGAAAGTATCCTAGTAGATTACACCCCATGTTCTTTCTTGTCATTCAATCTATATATATATAAAATTTCGACGGTTTTGTTCGAACGCGAATCAGTTCAATACGGAGCGTCGGATCGAGGTGCTCTTTGTTGCGTTGGGTTCGTATAAGCCCAAGGAAGGTTCTTACGCTAACTAAATGACACTTTGGCCACTCTGGAACCGATTCCGGAAAAGCTGCAGATTGTATGGGAAAAGTTACGTAAAATCAAATTTTGATCACAGGATGCTGAATAATCAAACAAGCATGAAACGTTAGGAAACCAAAAAGGGCAGGACGAAGTTTGCCGGGAAGAGCTTGTTTGATCATATATTGTATGGGGAATGGTAGATCTGAATATAAAAATAAATCTTACAGTGAAAAGATAAATACAAATAAGCAGTAAATTTAAAGATGATTCCGGGAAGCTGCAAAACAAACAACTATAATTAAAAAGACAAATGCTCCAGATGGTTCCATTGCTGAAAGAAAAGGAATAGGATAAGGAAGGATATAAACATTTAAATAAATCATCTAGTGAATAGATAAATGTGGGCATTAAAATTGAAGAAGATTCCCGGAAGCTGGAAGAATGATTATTATTTTTTAAAGACAAATTCTTCAGATGATTCCATTGCTTTTTCAGTAACTGTCGTTAGTCCATGAAATTTGATCATATATGGTATGGAGGAATGGTAGAAAAAAGGACAAGGAATAGGAATGATATAAACATTCAAATAAATCAAATGAAGAATAGATAAATACATATAAGCAGTTCATTTATAAATGATCCAGGAAGCTGTAAAAAAAAATTAAACAAAATTTTAAATGATATTGTTGCCGCTGAAATGATAATTGAAAATAATTGAAATTACTTCCTACCCATGTCCTGCATCATGCACACCTAAAAAACGTCAAACAAAAGAAAGAAAAAAATCGCTACTGCACCACTAATTGCCTCCACTGCTGGCACTGAACCCGAACCTTTGGAGTGTTAACATTCACCCAAAAAAACATTAACATTAATTGAGTAAACATTGGCACAAAATCCGCTTTGTAAATGCCACCTCGATACTCTTCAAGAGGTTTCCTGGGAATGATATACTTTTACCAAAATGTACACCAAATTTCCATACAAACATACAAATAAGTACAAATCAAATCATAACAACAATGAAACATATCAAATTCTAAGTATTCCAAACTTGATTCCAAATGTTTGCACATCTGCCAACAATATTTATAAGGGGTGTCACATAAATTACACCAACAATAACGATTATTCTTGCAAAACAACCTTCAATCACTATTTCAAACGCACTTTCAACTGTTTGTTTACATATGTTCGCCATCGCGTCCGTTTCCGAGGCTCTTCAAGCGTAAAATAAAAATTTCTGACAATTGGCAACACTGGTTGCTGCGATTGGCAAACCCCCGCGCCGCTGTCAAAACGTCAACGGCGAAAAGCAACGGCAACCTGATCGTCAGATTTAGCGCGAACGAAAAGCGCGCGCAAAGAAGGGGAGAAAAAGGAAACCGAACCAAAATTCATTCCGTTCGCAAACTTTGTTCAGTACAGATGTAAATAAATCGGTCGTTTTAGAAATTTGTTAGAGAAAACGAGTGTTTCACTGCCGTGCCAGAACGTGGTTTACAGTCCCGCGTAAATAGAATCAAAATCGTCCCGGGTTGAGGCAATCGGCCGCAACATTTGGTCCATTCGTACCGGACATTTGGACATTCGACCGTCGGATCCGCGAGTGAAGTGTTATTATTTTTATTATTATTTACACCGTCTTCGAGTTAATCGCACAGACTGAATACCTTAAAACTAAACTTAAAAAATAAAATCATACAAAACATTGACAACAAATATATCACAGATTGATGATTTTCAGCTTAAAATTCTTCCTCGGCAGGCCAGGTGAGAACTCGTTGGACACCTCGTTGAAAAAGCGGCAACACCTGTCAATTGGTCGATTGTGGCCGTAGAGCGTGCGATGGACTGGAATTCTCAGCATGGGCAGGTTCCTCAGCTGTCGCACTGGTCTGTACACGTTGATTTCATCGCGGATCTGCTGGGAGTCGATGCGATCGGAGAGGACATCAAAGACAAACATTCGCTGAAGTAAGACACGGCGTTGTTCGAGCGATTGCATCCGAAGTAGTGCACACCTGTCGCTGTAGCTTGACCACCAAACACCATTTCTCCAAGGTAGATGACGAAGGGCGAAGAGGGTGAAACGACGTTGGACTTTCTCCAAACGGTCACGTTGATTAGCGTGGTGAGGCGCCCACACCTGTACAGCGTACTCCAATATGCTTCTAACCATTGTGATGTAGAGTGTTTTCAGTGCGTTGATGTTCTCAAACTCAGCAGTATTACGGCGGAGAAACCCAAGCATTGCAAACGCCTTCGCCGCCGTCGCAGAAACGTGCTCGGAAAAGTTAAGTTTTCTGTCGATCAACAAACCGAGATCCCTGATGGAACTGACGCGGTCCAGTTCGTGACGGTCGAAACTGTAAATGTAACGAATTGGGGCGGACGACCGTGTGAACGAAATGCATTTGCACTTGCTAGGATTAACTTTCATTCCGTTAAGGCTACACCACTCCAGAATTTTGTCGATGTCCTGCTGAAGCGCCACGCAATCAATGGCGGAGGTTACGGTACGAAAGATCTTCAAGTCATCCGCGTACAACAATTTTTGTGACTGGAGTTGTTGACAAATATCGTAGACGAAAAGAATGAAAATCAGCGGACCCAGATGGCTGCCTTGGGGGACACCGGATGGAATGGGGAATTTCCTTGATTGAGCGCCACCGAGGCGGACGTAGCCAAACCGTCCCGAAAGGTACGAACGGATCCATGCTGTCAGCCACCTTGGGAACCCCAGCCGGTCTAGCTTAGCGATAATAAGCGTGTGGGGTACCTTGTCGAACGCTTTGGCGAAGTCGAAGTAGATCGCGTCAGTTTGCTTGAACTTTTCGAGGTTTTCATTCAGTGCGCTGACGTACGCCATCAGGTTGGATACCGTGGACCGTTTTTGACAAAACCGTGCTGGAACTCGGAAATTACTACCTGTGCGGCAGAGTACATTCCCTCGTGGATAAGCACCTCAAAACCTTGGGTAGACAGGACAGGATAGAGATTGGCCTATAGTTATCCGCAGCCATGGTACTACCAGATTTGTGAATGGGCGTGATTGCTGCTAGTTTCCATTCGTCAGGAAAAACACCTTCGGATAGAGAGCGATTAAAGATTATGCTGACGGGTTTGGCCAGTTGCGCAGAAAGCCGCTTGATGAAGGCGGGTGGAAGACGGTCAGGTCCGGCGCCTTTAGAAGGGTCAACAACATCAAGAGCGGTTTGTACGTCGACTTGCGAGAACTCCGGTTGGGAATATTGTAGATCGTGAGTTGGTAGCGTGTTCAAGTAGTCGGCCGATGCAGCGGGCGCCGTTGTCTCGTAAACATTACTGAAGAAGTCGGCGAAAATGTTTGCAGCATCCGCTGGATTCTCAGCAGTAGTGTTGTTGAACGAGATCCTTGCTGGAAGTACGCTGGAGCGCTTTCTGCTTCTAACATATCTCCAGAATGACGATGGGTTTTCTTTCAGGTCTACTTGAACACGATTCAGGTATTCTCGAAAAGATGAGTCTTGCAGCGATTCGTACTCCGCTTCCAAATGCTCAACAGTGGCCCTGTTTTCGGGTGTACTGGCACGGAACAGCTTTTTCCGCGCTTTCCTGAGGATGTTTCGCCGATTTCTCAGGTCAGCGTTCCACCACGGGAGCTTTTCGGTCCGGTTGCAGGGAATACGCCTAACGGGTACAAACTGTCGCACGATTTCGTAAAGAACGTCGTAGAGGATCGTAGTCGTAGCATTTGTGTCTCGATCTAGTAGGATAGCATCCCAGTCAATAATACTGAGGGCTTCGGCGGCAAGGTCAAAATCACAGCGGCGGAAATCCGGCTCCATTTCGTAGTTTCCTGTTGCCTCGTCCGGGACGTCAAGAAGATCAACTCGAAGAACAAAAGGCTTGTGATGTCGGTCGGTTCTGAGGATTGAGGAAGGTGGCTCGATGAGTTCAACGGAGTGCGCGTCGTTTACGAATGCTAGATCCAAGATCCTTCCATTCGCGTTCATTAACGAGCAGATCTGCAGGAGTCCGGTTGCGACAACGTTTTCAGTCAATGCCAGCTCTTGCTCCGAAGAGGCGTTCAGCGGGATAAAACCGTTCACGTCGTCGTCGAAGGTCCACGAGAGATGGGGTAGGTTATAATCACCGGTGACAATGATCGAGTCATCATGGGAAGAAAGATCCAAGAGCTCCTGGACGGCAGTTCCATGCGAGGCGTATACTTCTGGTGGGCCGTTGGGGCGTATGTAAATGCAGCACACGTAGACGATATGATTCCGGACCTTCACTCGAACCGCAACCTGCTCCAGATGCTCGTAACCCCTCGAAAGAACACGTGTACACGTGACCCCGTGTGACTTTTTAACTGCAACGAGTACGCCGCCTCCCCTGCGGCGATCGCTGGTCAAGGCGCTGCGATCTTGCCGAAATATGTGGTAGTTCGACGACAGCTCGGCGTCCACGATATCATCCTGCAACCACGTTTCCGAAAGCGCGATGACGTCATAATCGCTGCTGGCCAAGGCTAAGTAGAACTGCTTCGTTTTAGTGCGGATGCCACCGGCATTTTGGTAGTAGACGGTGATAAAACTAAGCGGGCCGTTGGGTTGCTGAAAATGACGACGATTCAGTGCAGGACCACTATCGTTAGCTTCATTGTACTCGCCTGAGGGTTGAAGTCGGAAGCCCCCGCTGCCTTGTCCGTACACAGGGTCGGGACGTCTCTGTTGGCTCGAACTAACACCCGGACTGGAAGTAGGTAATGACTCGACTGTGTACGGGGGGCGGGGGCATTCCTCACTACCTAGGTGCGTGCGTCCCGACGTCCTTGGTTCGTCAGTGTGGTGATTAGCAGTGATTGAAGACGCGGGGCAGGGGCTGACCAAACGAACCGACCGCACGGCGACTGAGGTGGCGTTTCGGTGACCCGGTGCAGCAGGAGGAGTTTGGAGCGCCGACGGAACAGTTGCACTGAAAGCTGAACGAGCATCAGGTCTGGTATGAAAACTGCTGAGTTGATACTTGCCGAAGGGCGCCGGTTGAGAGACCCTCCCCGGCACCGACACCAGCACCAGGACGGCTCTGATGGCTGCGGCTAGCAGGGTTCTCATGTGGTGGCGGAGCGTAGACGTGGTGGCGTCGGGCAGGCGAGGGGCTCTCACAAGGCTTTCTACGGTGCGTCCTGGCAAAGACTGGATGGCTCGAGCTGACAGCTGTGAGACGATTGCAGTCTGAGCCGCAGTTGTGATGGTACATGGACTGGAAGTTGGACGGACATCAGGCAGGAAATGTTGCAATCGAGAAGGATACTTGCCGAAGGGCGCCGGTTGAGAGACCCCTCCCCCGACACCGACACCAGCACCAGGACGGCTCTGATGGCTGCGGCTAGCAGGGGTTCTCATGTGGTGGCGGAGCGTAGACGTGGTGGCGTCGGGCAGGCGAGGGGCTCTCACAAGGCTTTCTACGGTGCGTCCTGGCAAAGACTGGGTGGCTCGAGCTGACAGCTGTGAGACGATTGCAGTCTGAGCCGCAGTTGTGATGGTACATGGGCTGGAAGTTGGACGGACATCAGGCAGGAAATGTTGCAATCGAGAAGGATACTTGCCGAAGGGCGCCGGTTGAGAGACCCCTCCCCCGACACCGACACCAGCACCAGGACGGCTCTGATGGCTGCGGCTAGCAGGGTTCTCAAGTGGTAGCGGGGCGAAGACGTGGTGGCGTCGGGCAGGCGAGGGACTCTCACAAGGCTTTCTACGGCGCGTCCTGGTGAAAACGATGACATCATGCGTGGGCAAGTGGATGGCGATATGGTTGAGTGTAGGGAAGATCGGGCAAACGGCGCGGACGTGCGCGTGTTCAGTGGATTCCGGAAAATCGTGCGAGCGGAAGAACACAACCGGAAAAAGATTTCGAGTGTGTGCTCTGGAAGTGAGAAAAGATCCTTCCGGAAGGCGACTCCGTGGCCTGCAACGGCGGAAACAGTGGCGGAAAGAGCCCGCAAAATAAGTGCCAGAAAGTTTCGTGGAGTGAGTGAGCAGTGAAGAAGCGCAGCGACGCCATTTTGTAGTGGTTCCCACGAGTGGAACAATCCGTAGAGTGCAGGCGGCACAAGCGTTGCTGGTCTGACTCTATGTGGCGGTCGCTCCTGAAGCTGCACACGGAACCGGAAAGCGAAGAAGAAGTTGAGGAGAAGAAACCCGTCGTCGAAGTGCTAGTGCCGTCCCCAGTGAAACCGCTGACGCCGAAGAAGCTGTGGGAGAAAAAGAAGGCAAAGATGGCGGACGGTGAAATCAAGGCGCTTTCGAAGAAGCGAAGCTTGGTGAAGGAAAGCTCACGCGAGTTTTGCATGCCGTGCAACCAAGCGCCCAGCCAGGTGCCCAAGCAGGCGCCCAACCACGGGAAGCCGACGTGGCCCCGCCGCAGCTGAGAGTCCATCAGCGCAACGTGGAGAAATACTACGGTGAGTGTCACGAAATTCACGACAAGATTTTGGACCTGGTGGAGACAGATGAGGTGTCCAAACAGCAGGAGGAAAAGTGGTTGGAGTTCGAGCAGCTCTACAACCGAACGCTGGTCGCGTTGGAAATGCTGCTGACCGCGCATGAAAGACCTGCCCAGGTTGTGCTTCCGGCTGTCCAAGCCGCACAACAGGTCATTATCCACCAGCAAGCGTTGCGTGCTCCACTCCCAACGTTCGACGGACGTTACGAGAACTGGTCAAAGTTCAAGGCCATGTTCCAGGACTTGATGCGCAATTCGTCCGATTCCGATGCCGTCAAGCTGTACCACCTGGACAAGGCGCTCGTTGGTGAAGCGGAAGGGAAGATCGACCTACGAACCATCCAGGATAATAACTACCGGGGAGCGTGGAAGGAACTGGAGGAGCAGTACGAGAACACGCGGCTGATCATCGATCTCCACATCCAAGGCATCTTGCAGCTGAAAAAGATGGAAAAGCGGTCATCGACGGAGTTGCGAGATGTCGTCGAGCGGTGTTCCAGGCACGTCGAAGGTCTACGCTTCCACAAGCAAGAGCTGTTGGGAGTGTCGGAGCTCATCGTGGTCAACATCCTCGCAGCTGCCCTGGACCGCGAGACACGAGAGCTCTGGGAAGCGACGATTGAGAAGGGTGAGCTACCGACATATCAAGCGACCGTTGACTTCTTGAGGAAGCGATGCCACATTCTCGAGCGATGTGAGCTGTCCGACCCAGAGGCATCTGCTGTCAAGCCGACAGTCTCTAAGATGCCATCTGCCACGAAACCTTTGGTGAATGTGTTCACTGCGGCCACGACCACACGCGAGGTGGTGTGTGAGCTTTGCGGTGGCAACCATCCGAATTACAAGTGCAGTGCCTTCTGTAGCATGTCAGTCCCACAGAGGCTGGAGAAGGTGAGAGAGACACGAGCCTGCTACAACTGCCTGAGAACCGGCCATCTGGTCAGGAAGTGTCCCTCCGAGAGGACGTGTAAGTGTGGAGAGAGGCACCACAACCTACTCCACAAGGACTCACCGAAAGAACAAGCATCGCCGAAGTCTGAGGCTGCGCCCAAGCCTCCACCAGCCACTGAACAAGCGGCCAATGGTTCCAGCAACGAGAACGCCGACGCCAGCGAGGAGCAGACGACGTCGTGCTGCAACAGCGGGCTGCTGCAAACCTCCCGACCTGTGCTGTTGCAGACAGCAGTCGTTAACGTGGTGGACAAGCACGGTCGACTGCACCCGTGTCGCGCACTCCTGGATTCCGGATCGCAAGCCCACATCCTGTCAGCGGCGATGGCACGTAAGCTCGAGCTACCGCTGAAGAAGTGCAACGTGATGCTGATTGGAGCAAACGCCGTCAAGACACCGGCGAGGAGCAGCGTCATCCTGAACCTCTCTTCAAGATACACCAACTTCCGGGATAGCATTTCCTGTCTCATCTCGGAGAAGCCAACTGGGATTATTCCATCCGTGAGAATTGACACGTTTGGATGGAAAATTCCAAGTGGCGTTCGCCTCGCAGATCCGCAGTTCTTCAAACCCAACGACATTGACCTGGTGATTGCGTCCAACTACGTGTGGGATCTGCTGAGGTCGGACAAGGTGAAGCTGCTCAACGGCGCCGTCACGCTCCGAGAGACAGATCTGGGTTGGATAGTCACGGGCACCTATGACCCGCTCGACCAGGTGAGTCTTCCTATCGTCCATTCCAATAATGTGCGCCTGGATATCCTGGAAGATGCCGTAGAAGAATTAGTATCAGTTGAAGAGCTGACAGACTCAACACCCCCCTCCGCCGAGAATTTCGACAAGCTTGTCTCACCAACCCACCGCAGCGACGAGCAGCCGCTGCGTTATTCAACTTCCGTTCAGAAATACCGTCGACGACCAGTCCCAAGCCTTGAGAAGATTCACCCAGCTTGAACGCAGTCGTTCCGATCCACCTGGCTCGAAATCACAGTACTCTGTCATCACCGACAACCCCGCCTGGGCAGACCCACTGCCAGAATGGATGATGATGGAGTGGCTCGAATGCCCGAGATCGTTGAACGAGCTCAAAGACACCACCACCCCGCTCCGTGGTGTTGAGTCGGACGCCGTCCGTAGCGAAGACAAGCTTCCACTAAAAACCGTTGAGCTGATCGACGATCCTGCACCGTCCTGCGGCGGCTTAAAGCTGGCCATCGTCGAAATACCATCCGGGGAGCGAACCAGTTACTCCGGGTCATTTGTGACGAAGACTTGCGGTTTGAAGGAGTTTCAGCTTCGCAGCCGGGCGGGAGAATGTTCGCCATCGCGTCCGTTTCCGAGGCTCTTCAAGCGTAAAATAAAAATTTCTGACAATTGGCAACACTGGTTGCTGCGATTGGCAAACCCCCCGCGCCGCTGTCAAAACGTCAACGGCGAAAAGCAACGGCAACCTGATCGTCAGATTTAGCGCGAACGAAAAGCGCGCGCAAAGAAGGGGAGAAAAAGGAAACCGAACCAAAATTCATTCCGTTCGCAAACTTTGTTCAGTACAGATGTAAATAAATCGGTCGTTTTAGAAATTTGTTAGAGAAAACGAGTGTTTCACTGCCGTGCCAGAACGTGGTTTACAGTCCCGCGTAAATAGAATCAAAATCGTCCCGGGTTGAGGCAATCGGCCGCAACAACATAAGTAAACAATCTAAACAACACAACACTTCTCCCAACACAAACTTAACAACGAAAATCAGCAGCCGCCGATTAAATAACAACACCCACCGAAGCTCGTTGAAAACTGACTGAAATGTCAAATTCGAAATAAATTCCTTCAGATGCAAACCGCCACGGCAATCAGCCTTTGGCTCGCCGCGGCGATTGAGGGCGAACGATATTGAAACATTTCAGCGATCAGTTTGAACCGCCCAGGCGATGCGCCCATGGCACGCCAAGGCGGATGGAGGGCGGACGAAATTGAAAAATTTCAAATGTCAAATTTCAACCGCCCAGGCGGCCCGCCCTCGGTCCGCCAGGGCGGTTCTAGGGCGGACCACACGATCAGTAACGGCCGCCGATGCATAACGTCCGCACTGAGTTAATGTGGGTAGCAGTGAACTGACATTTTGGTTTGCTTCATGTGTACGCTGGGTTGGAAACATTTTGCAGGCCTGATGCCAAATTGTTCAGAAAATTCCTTCAAAGCTTCAGGTTTTCAAATATTTACGTACAATTTTTGTATGGAAAGCTGCCAAAATTGTATGGAGACTTGTACGGGTGAACCAATGACTAAAAAGATTTACTTACTTTACTTTTACTCAGCAACTAAAGGTCCTATCAACAAAGTTCAATAAAGCAAAATATAGAGAATTTTCTCAGCTTTAAAAAAATTGTTATGTATGCACTTATTTAAAAAAAAATGAATAATTGTGACTATTTTCAAAAAAGTCACCTAAAACTGGCTATAACTTGATTGCAAATTTGACAAAAAGTTAAATAAAATATCACCCAACTCGATCAAAAAGTCCTTCAATCTTTTGAAGGACTTTTTGATTAAGATTTTTGAATTTTCATATATCATTTTTGTAGGGACAGCTGCCAAATTTGTACGGAAAATTATTTGGACAAACGCACTCAAGATTGTTTTTTAAGGCATACCAAAGGCACCAAAAAAGGATTAAAAAATACAAAAAATCGAATGACCGAAATCTCAGCGAAGTGCTCAGTAGTTAAAATTACGAAATTGCATTTTGCATCATCTCTGTATAGTTACACAAAAAGTTTTGATAAAATTGTTCAATGTTTTGATATTATTACGTAACCAATTTTAATTGAATTTTTCCTACGCTTTTAAAAAATCTTCAAAACAGGAAAAAAAAGAAGAAAAAAGATCAAAAACTAGATATTGTTAAGGAAAAAAAATAACAATGGGGTTTGTTTGTGTGTTTGAACCGAGTACCGAGATGATATTGAATTTTCTAAAATAAGTATAATAAATTATAAACTGTGTATTTCTTATTGTAAAAATATGTGAATGCCAATCAGATGACGTTAATATAAAAAAACGCTTTTATCACTTTTTAAATATTTTGAATATTTTTAGTATTAACTGTGCGTTTCTTTTTCATGCTTTTTGACTTTATTTTTTCCAACCATTCAAAAAATTCAATAAACTTTTTTCATTCAAAGTAAATTTAGAAATGATCAAAGTATTTTTGGTAGGTTCCAAAAGCCGAAGGAACCAGTCAGAGGGTGGCCACATACGAGCAATTTCTAGTATGGCAATATGGGTGTCAAAGTTTAAGATTTTCAAAATCATGCTCAAAAATTTAACTTTTCTAGTTCAAAATTGCAATTTTCACAGGGACCAATTCCAAAACACCAAATTTTACGAAATTTGACATGAAATAAACTAGAAAATCTACTGTAAATATAACAGGGAGATTTTTACCTAATTTTATATTATTCATCAATCAATTATATTTTTTTCACGGTTAATTTTGGAAACTCTAAAGTGGTAAAACCGGTCCAAAAATGTTACTGAGCTTTATTTGTATCAATAAACTGTGATACACATTTTGTTTGGTTTTAAAAATATTTTTGTATTATTTTACAAAATTTACCAAACTTTGGAATTTCGAGGTACTCAAAGCCGGTTCCAAAGCGGCAAGATTGATCCAAAAATGGTTCTGAGGATCAAGAATGAACTTGATTTGAAAAATCATGTACTTTGACTCCTATATTGCCCGGTCAAAAATAACTGTAATAAAAATAATTGTAATATTTTCGAAATTGACCGTATTCCGGGATCCATCGCGGTATCTGGAACTTGTCCCAATGTGGCCAATTGGCAAAAACAAAAATGTTTCGGGATCTTGAATGAGCTCGATTTGGAAAATCATGTACTACGATACCCGTATTGTTTGATCAAACATAATTCTTTGGTTTTACGATATTGCTCAGGAATTTACCGAAGTACCTGGAACCGGTTCCAACGTGGCCAATTGGGTCTAAAAAATGGTTTTGTGGATCATGAGTGAGCTTTATTTGGAAAATCATGCACTTTGAAACACATATAGCACGATCAAATATAAATCTAGATTTTTTTTAACGAAATTGACCGTGCTCCAACATCTACCGCGGTACCTGGAACCGGTCCCAAATTGGCCATTTCGGTCAAAAAATGGTTCTGTAGATCATGCGAGAGCTTGATTTGAAAAATGTACGTTGACACCTATTTTGCCTGGTAAAAAATAACTCTGTAATATTTTCAAATTGACCGTAATCCGGAATCCACCGCCGTACCTGGAACCGGTTCCAATGTGGTCATATTGACCCAAAACGGTTCTGGGGATCATAAATGACTTCATTATACTTAGAAATTAAATAAAAATAACCGAATACGGAGCTTTGAATCTAACTCAAAAAATGGTTTTACAAGTGTGCAGTGGCAGATCTAAAATTATTTTTTTTCTTTGTTGATGTTTTCGCTCCACTTCTCCCACTTGTTTCGCGCAAGGAGGACGCTCTTAAGAGCACATTCAGTTGGGAACCCGCGCCGAAAAAACGGCTAAGTCCTCCTTGCGCGAAACAAGTGGGAGAAGTGGAGCGAAAACATCAACAAAGAAAAAAAATAATTTTAGATCTGCCACTGCACACTGTAAAACCATTTGAGTTAGATTCAAAGCTCCGTATTCGTTGTTTTATTTAATTTCTAAGTATATTTATGATCCCCAGAACCGTTTTGGGCCAATATGCCCACATTGGGACCGGTTCCAGGTACGGCGGTGGATTCCGGATTACGGTCAATTTCGAAATATTACAGAGTTATTTTTACCAGGCAAAATAGGTGTCAACGTACATGGTTTTCCAAATCAAGCTCTCCCATGATCTGCAGAACCACTTTTTGACCGAAATGGCCAATTTGGGACCGTTTCCAGGTACCGCGGTGGATGTTGGAGCACGGTCAATTTCATAAAAAAAGGTGCAGGGGGTTATGTTCTACATGACCAATATGACAAAGAACTTTGTACAAAACTCTAAAAATCATGCTATTTTTATTTATATTTTTTAATTCTTTGCCTATTTATTTAATCCTGAATAATTAATTCTAATAAAATGTATTCAATCAATGGCCTCTCTATGGATATAAATTGCCAAAACATCCCCCACCCCCTTCCCAGAAAAAAACGGCAGCGATAGAGCTGCATCCGGAAATCATGGACTTTACAACCACTATCGAAATGGCAATTTTTATGTCCAGTCCCAAAAACCATGTTGCCAAAATCGTATGGTTCGATAAATGTCCCCCCGGTAGAACCTTCCCTCAGGGCCATGGCCACTCCGGGTGTGGCCAATCCTGTCAAAATAACCATTTTCATTACCAGTATCAAAACCATGAATTTTGATACCCATATTGCCCCAAGTCGTATGGTTCAATAAATGTCCCCCCGGCAGAACCTTCCCTCAGGGCCATGGCCACTCCAAGTGTGGCCAATCCTGTCAAAATGGCCATTTTCATCACCAGTATCAAAAACCATGAATTTTGATACCCATATTGTCCCAAGTCGTATGGTTCGATAAATGTCCCCCCGGCAGAACCTTCCCTCAGGTCCATGGCCACTCCGGGTGTGGCCAATCCTGTCAAAATGGCCATTTTCATCAAAAACCATGAATTTTGATACCCATATTGCCCCAAGTCGCATGGTTCGATAAATGTCCCCCCAGCAGAATCTTCCCTCAGGGCCATGGCCACTCCGGGTGTGGCCAATCCTGCCAAAATGGCCATTTTCATCAAAAACCATGAATTTTGATACCCATATTGCCCCAAGTCGCATGGTTCGACAAATGTCCCCCCGGTAGAACCTTCCCTCAGGGCCATGGCCACTCCGGGTGTGGCCAATCCTGCCAAAATGGCCATTTTCATCACCAGTATCAAAAACCATGAATTTTGATACCCATATTGCCCCAAGTCGTATGGTTCGATAAATGTCCCCCCGGCAGAACCTTCCCTCAGGGCCATAGCCACTCCGGGTGTGGCCAATCCTGTCAAAATGGCCATTTTCATCACCAGTATCAAAAACCATGAATTTTGATACCCATATTGCCCCAAGTCGCATGGTTCGATAAATGTCCCCCTGGTAGAACCTTCCCTCAGGGCCATGGCCACTCCGGGTGTGGCCAATCCTGCCAAAATGGCCATTTTCATTACCAGTATCAAAAACCATGAATTTTGATACCCATATTGCCCCAAGTCGTATGGTTCGATAAATGTCCCCCCGGCAGAACCTTCCCTCAGGGCCATGGCCACTCCGGGTGTGGCCAATCCTGCAAAATGGCCATTTTCATCACCAGTATCAAAACCATGAATTTTGATACCCATATTGCCCCAAGTCGTATGGTTCGATAAATGTCCCCCGGCAGAACCTTCCTCAGGGCCATGGCCACTCCGGGTGTGGCCAATCCTGTCAAAATGGCCATTTTCATCACCAGTATCAAAAACCATGAATTTTGATACCCATATTGCCCCAAGTCGTATGGTTCGATAAATGTCCCCCCGGCAGAACCTTCCCTCAGGGCCATGGCCACTCCGGGTGTGGCCAATCCTGCCAAAATGGCCATTTTCATCACCAGTATCAAAACCATGAATTTTGATACCCATATTGCCCCAAGTCGTATGGTTCGATAAATGTCCCCCCGGCAGAATCTTCCCTCAGGGCCATGGCCACTCCGGGTGTGGCCAATCCTGCCAAAATGGCCATTTTCATCAAAAACCATGAATTTTGATACCCATATTGCCCCAAGTCGCATGGTTCGATAAATGTCCCCCCGGTAGAACCTTCCCTCAGGGCCATGGCCACTCCGGGTGTGGCCAATCCTGCCAAAATGGCCATTTTCATCACCAGTATCAAAAACCATGAATTTTGATACCCATATTGCCCCAAGTCGTATGGTTCGATAAATGTCCCCCCGGTAAAACCTTCCCTCAGGGCCATGGCCACTCCGGGTGTGGCCAATCCTGTCAAAATAACCATTTTATTACCAGTATCAAAAACCATGAATTTTGATACCCATATTGCCCCAAGTCGTATGGTTCGATAAATGTCCCCCCGGCAGAACCTTCCCTCAGGGCCATGGCCACTCCGGGTGTGGCCAATCCTGCCAAAATGGCCATTTTCATCACCAGTATAAAAAACCATGAATTTTGATACCCATATTGCCCCAAGTCGTATGGTTCGATAAATGTCCCCCCGGCAGAACCTTCCCTCAGGGCCATGGCCACTCCGGGTGTGGCCAATCCTGTCAAAATGGCCATTTTCATCACCAGTATCAAAAACCATGAATTTTGATACCCATATTGCCCCAAGTCGTATGGTTCGATAAATGTCCCCCCGGCAGAACCTTCCCTCAGGGCCATGGCCACTCCGGGTGTGGCCAATCCTGCCAAAATGGCCATTTTCATCACCAGTATCAAAAACCATGAATTTTGATACCCATATTGCCCCAAGTCGTATGGTTCGATAAATGTCCCCCCGGCAGAATCTTCCCTCAGGGCCATGGCCACTCCGGGTGTGGCCAATCCTGCCAAAATGGCCATTTTCATCAAAAACCATGAATTTTGATACCCATATTGCCCCAAGTCGCATGGTTCGATAAATGTCCCCCCGGTAGAACCTTCCCTCAGGGCCATGGCCACTCCGGGTGTGGCCAATCCTGCCAAAATGGCCATTTTCATCACCAGTATCAAAAACCATGAATTTTGATACCCATATTGCCCCAAGTCGTATGGTTCGATAAATGTCCCCCCGGCAGAACCTTCCCTCAGGGCCATGGCCACTCCGGGTGTGGCCAACATCCTACCAGTTTGGTCCCAACCCCATTGCCTTGAATCACTCTGGTTTCCGAGTGACCGTTCTAACAATGTTCTTTAGAACAGAATTCCTCCCAAGGTGGTGCACAACCTGTGTCTTTCAATGTGTGTATGTGTGTGTGAGCAATAAAATTACCACCGTCGATCCGTCTCTGACGGATTTTCGGTCAAAACTAACTGTTCAGAGGCTATCTGTTAGCTTATATAGCTCGCATGAAATGTGGCAACATGGTGCAAATTTCGCCTCGTCTCCTGCTTTTTTGGAACTGTCACGCGAGAATGTTGCACCATTGTTGCCACATTTCATGCGAGCTATATAAGCTAACAGATAGCCTCTGAACAGTTAGTTTTGACCGAAAATCCGTCAGAGACGGATCGGCGGTGGTAATTTATTGCTCACACACACATACACATTGAAAGATACAGTTTGTGCACCAACAGGAGGAATTCTGTTCTAAAGAACATTGTTAGAATGGTCACTCGAAACCAGAGTGATTCAGGCAATGGGGTTGGGACCAAACTGGTAGGATGTTGGCCACACCCGGAGTGGCCATGGCCTGAGGGAAGGTTTTACCGGGGACATTTATCGAACCATACGACTTGGGCAATATGGGTATCAAAATTCATGGTTTTTGATACTGGTAATGAAAATGGTTATTTTGACAGGATTGGCCACACCCGGAGTGGCCATGGCCTGAGAAGGTTCTGGGGGACATTTATCGAACCATACGACTTGGGGCAATATGGGTATCAAAATTCATGGTTTTTGATACTGGTAATAAAATGGTTATTTTGACAGGATTGGCCACACCCGGAGTGGCCAGTGCCCTGAGGGAAGGTTCTACCGGGGGGACATTTATCGAACCATACGACTTGGGGCAATATGGGTATCAAAATTCATGGTTTTTGATACTGGTAATGAAAATGGTTATTTTGACAGGATTGGCCACACCCGAGTGGCCATGGCCCTGAGGAAGGTTTTACCGGGGGACATTTATCGAACCATACGACTTGGCAATATAGGTATCAAAATTCATGGTTTTGATACTGGTAATGAAAATGGCCATTTTGACAGGATTGGCCACACCCGGAGTGGCCATTGCACAGTGTTCGGAATGGCAAAATTAAGTGGAATAAATTGATAACTATTTTATTTGACGTCCTAGCCAAATGGTGTCTTCGGAAGAGTTATTGTACTTGATAAGGGCTATCTTTTGAAGTTATTGACATACAGGGTGACGACCTTCCAGGGTGTCAACCATAATTAACTTTGTTGGATGACGTTGTAGGGCTTTGGTGTCTTGGGCAAAGTTGTAGAGAAAAATTCATGAAGGTTGGTCGAAGGCGCCAAATTTGGAGCTCTTAATCTACTCGAGATATACGCCAGTTTTGCAAAAATGGTCCAAAAAGCACTTTTTTTGTGATAACTTAAAATGTTAGCGTTTTAGCGGCCTACTATGTTCTGAAGAGTTGTTTATGACATAAAATTACATATCTTTGCCGAAAACAGCAAAATGTTTTGAGCCTTTATTAAGGAGTTAGGGGAAATAAACCCATTCTAATCACACTAAGCCGTTCGACCAATTCTCATCACTTTTGCAGTTTTCCGCTATTAAATCAACATTTTCAGATGTATCATCAATGGAGAGTTGCTTGCTCACTTGAATTTGAGCTATTTATTACTTTGGAACAGTCAAAAACACTGTATGAAAGCTGTAATTCATGATCAAAGTGTTGATAGGCCGATAATAGAAATAGGCTGAGAAAGGGTATAGTTCCCCTATAACAATTTTTAAGTGATTTGAGCCTATTTTCAAGTTGCAATGTTTTCAAAATGGCGCATTTTGGCGCAAAACCGAATAATGCACCTGAAAGTACACACTTTCAACTACATTTCCTGAAAATATCTCCTTGTATATATTTTTAGATATCGCAATTTGAATGTGCCAATTTTTAATCAATCTTCTCTATATATATAAAAAATTTCGATGGTTTTGTTCGAACGCGAATCAGTTCAATACGGAGCGTCGGATCGAGGTGCTCTTTGTTGCTTTGGGTTCGTATAAGCCCAAGGAAGGTTCTTATGCCAAAAAGTGGCAACTTTGGCCACTCTGGAACGGATTCCAGAAAATCTGCAGATTGCATGGAAAACGTTGCGTAAAATCAAATTTTGATCATAGGAGGCTGAGGTAAGGAAAAAGCTAAAAACGTCAACAAACGAAAAAAAGGAAAAGACGAAGTTTTTCGGGTAAGGCTTGTTTATTTATAAATGTTATTCGAAATCATAATGAATACATGGTGAAAATCGGTAAATTGAAAGGTAAATTGATCGATTTTTATGGAAATTACATTGTCTATGAAAAAAATACGACAACCTTTCCAGAGTGACCACATATAAAAGGAAATACTTAATTTTAAATACGAACAATTATATAAAATTTTCACTTACATTATTTTTGGGAAAAACATGTATTTATTCATAATTATAAAATGTGTATCATAATTTTAAGCATGAAAAATGTTTTACTGCGGGCGTCAATAATTAGAGTTCACGTGCGGTGATACGACCGTAAGATAATGGTCGCATGACAGCCGCAAGACAACCGCAGAACAAATTTTTGGCTGTTGTCAAAGGTTGCCTGGAGTTTTGAGCTGACTTTTTGGAAAATATTGAAAACAAATCAAGTTGACAGCCAAATCAACCAGCATTTCAGTTCAACTTGCTGATTTTTACACTGCGGCAGGGCTTGCGAAATTTCGACTTTTTTGGTGATAGCTGACAGAACACTCCAATCGTCTTCACCACGACAACTCGATTTTTACATTCTACTTTCGTTCGTTTCACACACAAAGGAATGAGTGCTACGCAAAGTCACTCACACAATCATTGACTTCCCTCCAGGAGAAAATCGCTTGGAGAGCGTTCGTTTGACATTCTACCGAGATTCCGATCATCTCTTCAATGATAGCAATCATATGACTCCTGTCACCACGCAGCATACATTAGGAAGAGAGACAAAAACAAGAGAAAGAGAAAGAGCACGTTGTCTCGTTCGGGCGGCTGCTTGAGCTTAAGGCATTTCTAGCAAAACAATGCAAAAGGACCGAAGCCGAAGTGTAAACAAAGAGTCTATCCTGCTCGTTCCGAATGTAAACATCAACTGACGTGAGCAGGATAGACTCTTTGTTTACACTTCGGCTTCGGTCCTTTTGCATTGTTTTGCTAGATTTTTCGTTCGTTTCGTCTTCGTGTTTACGTTCACTGACCGTCGCCAAGCAACGACGGTCATGATAGGCGTTGTGTGTCAGCGATCAAATATCGTTTTGGAAAATGATCGCTGACAGAAAGTTCTATCGAATATCGAGCAGTCCCATTCAGTGATAGATCCCTTTTCAAGCATTGCACTGCGGTAATAAGGCGGCAATAATCTCCTGTCACTCACAGCGAAGGAGAAACGTGATTTTATCTCGCAATAAGCAATATTAAAATCGATCAATTTACCCTTTCAATTTACCGATTATTACCACGTTTCAATAAGATTTCGCTTAAAAATTATAAATAAATTGATTAAATACCGTCAAATTCAAATTGAGATACAGTGGACTCTCTTGTTGTCGATATTGAAGGGACCGTCGAGAGCAGGAGTTATGAAATTATAGAACAAAAATCAAAGCAATCTATTTGAAGGGACTGAAAAATTTATTGACAGCTGGAGTAATATTGATATCGAGAAGATCGACAATGAGAGAGTCCACTGTATCTCTAAATCGACACCGATAGACACGGAGATATTTTCAGAAAATGTTGTTGAAAGTGTGTACTTTCATGTGCATTGTTCGGTTTTGCGCCAAAATTCGCCATTTCGAAAACATTGCAACTTAAAAATATGCTCAAAATCACTTACAAATGGTTATAACTCCTCAATAAAGGCTCACAACATTTTGCTGTCTTGGGCAAAGATGTGTAATTTTATGTCATAAACAACTCTTCAGAACATAGTAGGCCGCTAAAATGCTAACATTTTAAGTTATCCCAAAAAAATGTTTTTTTTACCATTTTTGCAAAAATGACGTAGTAGATTAAGAATTTGGCGCCTTTGACAAACTTTCATGAAATTTTCTCCTCTACAACTTTGCGCAATACACCAAAGCCCTACAACGTCATCCAACAGAGTTAGTTTTTGGTTGACACCCTGGAAGGTCGTCACCCTGTATGTCATAACTTTAAAAGATAGCCCTTATCAAGTACAACAACTCTTCCGAAGACACCATTTGGCTAGAAGGTCAAATAAAGGAGTAATCAATTTATTCAAATGCCCTGAGGAAGGTTTTACCGGGGATATTTATCGAACCATATAAATTGGGGCAATATTTTATCAAAATTCATGGTTTTTGATACTGGTAATGAAAATGGACATTTTGGCAGGATCGGCCTCAACCGAAGTGGCCATGGCCCTGGGAAGGTTCTACCGGGGACATTTATCGAACCATACGACTTGGGACGGTACCAAAACCGTGAATTTTGATACCCATATTGTCCCAAGTCGTATGGTTCGATAAATGTCCCCCCCCGGTAGAACCTTCCCTCAGGGCCATGGCCATTCCGAGTGTGGCCAATCTTGTCAAAATGGCCATTTTCATCACCAGTATCAAAAACCATGAATTTTGATACCCATATTGCCCCAAGTCGTATGGTTCGATAAATGTCCCCCGGTAGAACCTTCCCTCAGGGCCATGGCCACTCCGGGTGTGGCCAATCCTGTCAAAATAACCATTTTCATTACCAGTATCAAAAACCATGAATTTTGATACCCATATTGCCCCAAGTCGTATGGTTCGATAAATGTCCCCCCGGTAGAACCTTCCCTCAGGGCCGTGGCCACTCCGGGTGTGGCCAATCCTGTCAAAATGGCCATTTTCATCACAAGTATCAAAAACCATGAATTTTGATACCCATATTGCCCCAAGTCGTATGGTTCGATAAATGTCCCCCCGGTAGAACCTTCCCTCAGGGCCATGGCCACTCCGGGTGTGGCCAATCCTGTCAAAATGGCCATTTTCATCACAAGTATCAAAAACCATGAATTTTGATACCCATATTGCCCCAAGTCGTATGGTTCGATAAATGTCCCCCCGGTAAAACCTTCCCTCAGGGCCATGGCCACTCCGGGTGTGGCCAATCCTGTCAAAATAACCATTTTATTACCAGTATCAAAAACCATGAATTTTGATACCCATATTGCCCCAAGTCGTATGGTTCGATAAATGTCCCCCCAGTAGAACCTTCCCTCAGGGCCATGACCACTCCGGGTGTGGCCAATCCTGTCAAAATGGCCATTTTCATCACAAGTATCAAAAACCATGAATTTTGATACCCATATTGCCCCAAGTCGTATGGTTCGATAAATGTCCCCCCGGTAAAACCTTCCCTCAGGGCCATGGCCACTCCGGGTGTGGCCAATCCTGTCAAAATAACCATTTTATTACCAGTATCAAAAACCATGAATTTTGATACCCATATTGCCCCAAGTCGTATGGTTCGATAAATGTCCCCCCGGTAGAACCTTCCCTCAGGGCCATGGCCACTCCGGGTGTGGCCAATCCTGTCAAAATAACCATTTTCATTACCAGTATCAAAAACCATGAATTTTGATACCCATATTGCCCCAAGTCGTATGGTTCGATAAATGTCCCCCCGGTAAAACCTTCCCTCAGGGCCATGGCCACTCCGGGTGTGGCCAACATCCTACCAGTTTGGTCCCAACCCCATTGCCTTGAATCACTCTGGTTTCCGAGTGACCATTCTAACAATGTTCTTTAGAACAGAATTCCTCCCAAGTTGGTGCACAAACTGTGTCTTTCAATGTGTGTATGTGTGTGTGAGCAATAAAATTACCACCGTCGATCCGTCTCTGACGGATTTTCGGTCGAAACTAAATTGTTCAGAGGCTATCTGTTAGCTTATATAGTCCGCATGAAATGTGGCAACATGGTGCAAATTTTGCCTCGTCTCCTGCTTTCTTGGAACTGTCACGCGAGAATGTTGCACCATTGTTGCCACATTTCATTCGTTGCAGACCCCTTCCGCAGTACCAAGCATGCAACATTTTCGTAACGCGCGACATTTTTCGTTTTTCTGGATTGACACCTCACCAGAATAGAGCCCTTAGGACAAAGTTCTTCGTCAAAAAATCAAGAATTATTTTTGATCGTGCTATATGTGTTTCAAAGTGCATGATTTTCCAAATAAAGCTCACTCATGATCCACAAAACCATTTTTTAGACCAAATTGGCCACGTTGGAACCGGTTCCAGGTACTTCGGTAAATTCCGTAGCAATTTCGTAAAACCAAAGAATTATGTTTGATCAAACAATACGGGTATCGTAGTACATGATTTTTTTTGCCAATTGGCCACATTGGGACAAGTTCCAGATACCGCGATGGATCCCGGAATACGGTCAATTTCAAAAATATTACAATTATTTTCATTACAGTTATTTTTGACCAGGCAAAATAGGAGTCAAAGTACATGATTTTCCAAATCAAGTTCATTCTTGATCCTCAGAACCATTTTTGGATCAATCTTGCCGCTTTGGAACCGGCTTCAGGTACCTCGAAATTCCAAAGTATGGTAAATTTTGTAAAAAAACACAAAAATATTTTTAAAACCAAACAAAATGTGTATCACAGTTTATTGATACAAATAAAGCTCAGTAACATTTTTGGACCGGTTTTACCACTTTAGAGTTTCCAAAATTAACCGTGAAAAAAATATAATTGATCGATGAATAATGAATATTCAGTCTGTGCGACTCCGGTCGAAGACGGTGAACAATAAACAATATAAAATTAAGTAAAAAAAAATCTACCTGTTATATTTACAGTAGATTTTCTAGTTTATTTCATGTTAAATTCCGTAAAATTTGGTGTTTTGGATTTGGTTCCTGTAAAAATTGCAATTTTTAAACTAGACAAATTGAATTTTTGAGCATGATTTTGAAAATCTTAAACTTTGACACCCATATTGCCATACTAGAAATTGCTCGTATGTGGCTGGTTCCTTAGGCTTTTGGAACCTACTAAACATACTTTGATCATTTCTAAATTTATTTTAAATGAAAAAAGTTTATTGATTTTTTTGAATGGTTGGAAAAAATAAAGTCAAAAAGCATGAAAAAGAAACGCACAGTTACAGTTATGATAATGTTAAAAATATTCAAAATATTTAAAAAGTGATAAAAGCGTAATTTTTTATATAAACGTTATTTTCTGATTGGTATTCACATTTTTTATTTTTTTCCTTAACAATATCTAGTTTTTGATCTTTTTTCTTCTTTTTTCCTGTTTTGAAGATTTTTTAAAAGCGGAGGAAAAATTCAATTAAAATTGGTTATGTCATAATATCAAAACATTGAACAATTTTATAAAAAACTTTTTATGTAACTATACAGAGATGATGCAAAATGTAATTTCGTAATTTTAACTACTGTGCACTTCGCTGAGATTTAAGTCATTCGATTTTTTTTGTATTTTTTAATCCGACTGAAACTTTTTTGCCTAAAAAAACAATCTTGAGTGAGTTTGTCCATATAACTTTCCATACAAATTTGGCAGCTGTCCCTACAAAAATGATACATGAAAATTCAAAAATCTCAATCAAAAAGTCCTTCAAAAGATTGAAGGACTTTTGATCGAGTTGGGTAAAAAAATTGGTGATATTTTATTTTACTTTTTGTCACTATAACTTGATTTGCAAAAAAAAAAAACACTTCTTTCATTTTTTTTTATATTCTGTTATGTTTTAGGGCAGCGATTCTCAACGGGGGTACCGGGCCTACTTGATTTACATGGCAGGGGGTACCAGCCTAGAAGAAGGTTGAGAATCGCTGTTTTAGGGGACAGCAAATGCCAACTTTTCAGAAATTTCCAGAATAGGCAAAAAAACTTCGACCGAGTTATACATTTTTGAATCATTAGTGATTTTTTTTTCAAAATATCGCAAAAATTTTTCAACTTCATTTTTCGTTGTAAAATCGAATTTGCAATCAAGTTTTAGCCAGTTTTAGGTGACTTTTTTGAAAATAGTCACAATTATTCATTTTTTTTTAAATAAGTGCACACATAACAATTTTTTTTAAAGCTTAGAAAATTCTCTATATTATGCTTTATTGAACTTTGTTGATAGGACCTTTAGTTGCTGAGTAAAAGTAAAGTAAATAAATCTTTTTTGTCATTTTGCCCGTACAAGTCTCCATACAATTTTGGCAGCTTTCCATACAAAAATTGTACGTGAATATTTGAAAACCTGAAGCTTTGAAGGAATTTTCTGAGTAATTTGGCACAGTTATTGATATTGATGAGGACTATTCTGAAAAACTGGTACGCAGGAAAAAACTTTTTGCTGATTTTTTTATTATCTTTTTCTCCCGAATTTCAATTTCCCAAAATCCGTAATTTTTTATTTTCGAGAATTTTGGATATACTTTAGTGGCCAAAAATCCACAACTTTTGAGCCATAGAGAAGTTTGCCAAACATTTTGCCGTCCAATAATGATTTTTTGAAAAACTAGTGATATTTAGAAAAAATCGAAATTGCATACATATTTTTTTACCTATTGGCTCAAAATTTGCGTTTTTTTTTGTTCCAAAAAACATTTCAAAAAGTCTCGAAAATCAAGAATGCGGACTTGGGAAATTGAGTTTTTGTAAAAGAATAGTTAATAAAAAAATCTTTTTTTCCAGTTTTGAAGATTTTTTAAAATCGGAAAAATTCAATTAAAATTGGTTACGTAATAATATCAAAACATTGAACAATTTTATAAAAACTTTTTGTGTAACTATACAGAGATGATGCAAAATGCAATTTCATAATTTTAACTACTGAGCACTTCGCTGAGATTTCGGTCATTCGATTTTTTTGTATTTTTTAATCCTTTTTTGGTGCCTTTGGTATGCATAAAAAAACAATCTTGAGTGCATTTGTCCAAATAATTTTCCATACAAATTTGGCTGTCCCTACAAAAATGATATATGAAAATTCAAAAATCTCAATCAAAAAGTCGTTGAAGGACTTTTTTATCGAGTTGGGTGAAAAAATTGGTGATATTTTATTTTACTTTTTGTCACTAAAACCAAAAAAAAAACACTTTTTTCATTTTTTTTTATTTTCTGTTATGTTTTAGGGGTCAGCAAATGCCAACTTTTCAGAAATTTCCAGAATAGGCAAAAAAAAACTTCGACCGAGTTATGAATTTTTGAATTATTAGTGATTTTTTTTGTGTACCAATTTTTCTGAATAGTCTAAAATTGTATGGAGACATGTATGGGTAAACCAATGACACAAAATAGCTTCTTTGGTCTTAGGGAATGCCCCCACAAAGTTTAAGCCAAATAAAGGGGGAAAATATTTTATTTTTTTGAAAAAAATATGTAAAACTGGTAAACAATTTTTTCCATGAACTCATTGTTTTTTTTTACAATTTTTCAGTGGTGGCATAACTGTCATAATGTGAAAAGTTTTTTAGATAAATTAAAGCATAATGTTTTAATTCTGTACGCAATACGTATCTAAAAAAATTTTCACATCATTATGCTACTACTGAAAAATTGAAAAAAAAAACAATGAATTCATGACTAAGTACTGAGCTACTTACATTTTTCTTGAATTTATAAAACCATTTCCAAGTGTTTTGACATGCCGATTGATATATTTGAACATTTGGAAAAGTATGACAAAGTATGTAGCTCATCAAAATTTTCATGTATAACGAAATTTGCGAAATATACCTGATAATCCTCATCAAAATTTCTAGAGTTTTTTTTTATTTTAGAGGAATGAAGAATTGTTTTCTCAAAGGTTATTTTTATTTTTTCGTGCAATTGAGTTTATTAAAAATATTTTAGATATGAGTTTTAGAGCAACAATCAGTCAATGCGTTTATTTATGTAACTTGTAATTAGAGATAGGTACTTGTAATTTTAAATCTTATTGTTTTTTTTTGTTCAAAATCCAGACCTAGACTTCATACTTTTGAGAATTTTGAATATTTTTAGGAAGCTTATCAAAATAAAAAGATGCAAAGCTGG
Source organism: Culex quinquefasciatus (assembly GCF_015732765.1). Lineage (NCBI taxonomy): Eukaryota > Metazoa > Arthropoda > Insecta > Diptera > Culicidae > Culex > Culex quinquefasciatus. The sequence goes on along the minus strand of NC_051861.1, from coordinate 65,916,349 downwards.
AAAATTATACGTAAAAGCATCTGATTTTTAGATCTTGCTGACTTCATGTAGAGTACACCTTTAGCGCCAACAAACAGATTTTATTGAAAATTGTATTTTTTTATTATTCATTCATTCATTATCATTATCAAAACCATTATGTTTTGAGCAGTTTTAGAAAGGAAATTTTGAAGGCTTTTGAATTAATTTATTTCATGTAATACGAGTCGTGCGAAATTCAGCCGAAAACAAATATTTAAAAAAAAGCCATATCCGAAGGCCAGTGCACTATTTTATTAAAAACCAACATGTCCAGATGAAAGCAGAGACAATTTAACATAATAATAAAAAATCAGGTGTTTTCAATTTTTGTCCGAATTACAATCACACATTTTTATATTTTAAATTTTTGTATCTCAGTCTTGGTCAAGATCGACAAGAGGAATAAATTATTTAAAAAAATAAAGCAAAATCTTTTCATTCATTACGCAATGCGTATCTAAACAACTTTTCACATTATGACAGTTATGTTACATATTTGAACATTTGGAAAAAATCCTCGACTGGGACCGGAATCCCGGATTCACCGAAACTGGCCAAAGTGACCAGATGACCAGCTACTGAGTTTCTGAAATTTTCATTGAATTTATAAAACCATTTCCAAGCGTTTTGACATGCCACTTGACATATTTGAACATTTGGAAAAAAAACCTCGGCTGGGACCGGAATTCCGAATTCACCGGAACTGGCCAAAGTGACTAGATGACCAGCTACTGAGTTATTGACATTTTCAATGATTTTATAACACCATTTCTAAGCTTTTTGACATACCGCATGGCATATTTGAACATTTGGAAATAATCTTCAACTTGGACCGGAATTCCGGATTCACCGGAACTGGCCAAAGTGGCCAGATGACCAGCTACTGAGTTTCTGACATTTTCATTGAATTTATAAAACCATTTCCAAGCGTTTTGACATGCCGCTTGACATATATGAACATTTGGAAAAAATCCTCGGCTGGGATCGGAATTCCGAATTCACCGGAACTGGCCAAAGTGACCAGATATCCAGCTACTGAGTTATTGACATTTTCATTGAATTTATAAAACCATTTCCAAGCTTTTTGACATACCGCATGACATATTTGAACATTTGGAAAAAAAAACTTCGACTTGGACCGGAATTCCGGATTCACCGGAACTGGCCAAAGTGGCCAGATGACCAGATACTGAGTTTCTGACATTTTTATTGAATTTATAAAACCATTTCCAAGCATTTTGACATGCCGCTTGATATAAATGAATATTTGGAAAAAACCTCGGCTGGGACCGGAATTCCGGATTCACCGGAACTGGCCAAAGTGGCCAGATGACCAGCTACTGAGTAATTGACGAAACGAAACTATTGGCACTACGCCCCCCGGGGCATGGCCTTCCTCTAACGTGGGATTTCTGCTCCAGCGCCTCTGACGAGACAGGAGAAACCGGGACCGACGTTTTACTTCACCATCCGATAGAAGCTCAGTGGATAAGGCGGGAATCGAACCCGCGTCTCATAGCATCATCGGGATCGGCAGCCGAAGCCGCTACCCCTGCGCCACGATGACCAGCTACTGAGTTTCTGAAATTTTCATTGAATTTATAAAACCATTTCCAAGCGTTTGGAAAAAAAAACCTCGGCTGGGACCGGAATTCCGAATCCACCGGAACTGGCCAAAGTGACCAGATGACCAGCTACTGAGTTATTGACATTTTCAATGATTTTATAACACCATTTCCAAGCTTTTTGACATACCGCATGACATATTTGAACATTTGGAAATAATCTTCAACTTGGACCGGAATTCCGGATACACCGGAACTGGCCGAAGTGGCCAGATGACCAGCTACTGAGTTTCTGACATTTTCATTGAATTTATAAAACCATTTCCAAGCCTTTTGACATGCCGCTTGACATATATGAACATTTGGAAAAAATTCTCGGCTGGGACCGGAATTCCGAATTCACCGGAACTGGCCAAAGTGACCAGATGACCAGCTACTGAGTTATTGACATTTTCATTGAATTTATAAAACCATTTCCAAGCTTTTTGACATACCGCATGACATATTTGAACATTTGGAAATAATCTTCAACTTGGACCGGAATTCCGGATTCACCGGAACTGGCCAAAGTGGCCAGATGACCAGCTACTGAGTTTCTGACATTTTCATTGAATTTATAAAACCATTTCCAAGCGTTTTGACATGCCGCTTGACATATATGAACATTTGGAAAAAATCCTCGGCTGGGTCCGGAATTCCGAATTCACCGGAACTGGCCAAAGTGACCAGATGACCAGCTACTGAGTTATTGACATTTTCATTGAATTTATAAAACCATTTCCAAGCTTTTTGACATACCGCATGACATATTTGAACATTTGGAAAAAAACTTCGACTTGGACCGGAACTCCGGATTCACCGGAACTGGCCAAAGTGGCCAGATGACCAGATATTGAGTTTCTGACATTTTCATTGAATTTATAAAACCATTTCCAAGCGTTTTGACATACCGCATGGAAAAAATCTTCGACTTGGACCGGAATTCCGCATTCACCGGAACTTGCCAATGTGGCCAGAAGACCAGCTACTAAGTTTCTGACATTTTCATTGAATTTATAAAACCATTTCCAAGCGTTTTGACATGCCGCTTGATATAAATGAATATTTGGAAAAAATCTTCGACTTGGACCGGAATTCCGGATTCACCGGAACTGGCCAAAGTGGCTGACCTCTGACCACTTGGAACCGGTCCCAGGGTCCCCGGAGGCCTTGGCCATAAGTAATTGCATAAGTAATATAAGGCATGTTGTATAAGAAAATGATAAAGTTAGACGTTGTTTCATGTCAAAAAATACTTACAATTATACATTAGTCTATATTGGCATTAAAATAGTCCTATGTCGATAAACCATTATTTATTCCTCTCAATTAGATGAACCCATGTCGATAAAACATACCCGTGGTCGAAATAGTCACTAGGTCTATAAAACCTCATGTCATTTTTCATCTTTATAAAACTCTTTATCAATATTGCTTGCTAATCTGCGAAAAAAAACATTGCTGGCTCATCTGCTTTATGGCATCACGACCGATTCAAAAATTGTCCTCATATCGAAATACCCGAACCACATTGATCACCAAAATCAATTCGGATAACAGACTATTTAGTGAAAACACCGCCCGCTTGTTTGCCGCCTGCAAATTCACCTAATTCTCACACGTTATCAAGACAATTCTGATTGAACGGAGTTTTACCAATTCTTGCACTTTCTCCTTCCTTTCGTGCATGCGATGGCCAGCAGAGATGCTTGGTGCTGCGTCGCGGCACGTGGAAACCAACCAAATTTTCAAAACTTTCAGCTTGTATGAGGTCCAACTTTCAAAATTTACAAGAAAAGTATCAATGTTATTACATCATCGTTTTCCTCAGAATGTCAGGTACAAGCTAAATGTAATCTTACTATGCTTTTATCGAAAAATAACGGAGATATGACGAGCGAAAGCAAAAAACATAGATTTTCAGTTTTTTGGACTTTTTCACGGAAATTAGTCCAGTTTTCACAAAAAGGCACCAAATCACTCCAAATTTCACCACAACGTAGATTGGAATGTGCACAACAGCGTGAATGTATTTATTTTGCCAAAATTTTTGTTCCTGATTTTTTAGCGACGCAAACGCAAAAAAAGAAATTTTCCCCATGGGGCTCCAACTTGGTGTGTCGTTAATAGCCGTTTTATGAGCTATGTTCCCCGCGTGGTCAACAGAGTAATTTTCGAGTAGAAGAGCTGCTTCCAAATGATCAGCTAGTTCTTCTATCTCTGCGATAAATATTTTCAAAGAACCATTTTGTTTGGTTTTATTTAATTTATTTATTATTGTTTCGGATGAAACCGAACTGGAGCATTTAGCTTCCAGTTTTGTCACGATTTCAGCCAAGTTAGCAGGGTTGTCACCTACCGTTGATCTGGCTTTTTTCGTCAATTTTGACAGCACAACCTGAACTGCGATTGGTTCAGTTGCTGCTGTGACGAGTGGTGTCAATGCAGCTAGTGCACTTGTCACATTTTTAGCTTATCTCCTGCCCGTCATACTCAGGGACGAGGGTAGAAGCTATTTGAATGATTTCGGCAGCACTTGCCATTTTAACTTTTTTATATGATCTGTTTAATGTAATTATAACTTTAACTAGTGTCCTAAATGAAAGTGGTTCGACGTGTTTTTCGAGCTTTTCATTTATTAATGTTATGATTTCTCCTTGGAGAAATCGTAAAGTTTTTGTTAACACGGAAAAAAAGTGTTCCGGAAATCATGCAAATCGTACCATGAAATCGTGAATATCGCGATTTTTGCTTTACGAATTTTTGAACTATGCATATTGGGCACGAATTATCCAGGAATCGTGAATAAATATGCATGACTTTCCATGGCCGATTTCACTCGTAAACGTGAATAATGTTCATGATTTCATGAAATAGATGCATGTAGTCGTGAAAAATATTCACGATTTTATGAATAAAAATTCATGATTACGGTCGAAAAAATATACATCGTGAATAAAAATTCATGATTTCATGCATAAAATTCATGAAATCGTGAATTTTTATGCATGAATTCGTGCACAAAATTCATGAGTTCTGGAATATTTTTTATGATTTATTTTTGAAGGCGTAAAAAAATTCGAGATATCATGTATAAACTTCATGAAATCATGCATAAATTTCATGAATTCGTGATTTTTTTTTTATGAATTCATGAATTTAATTCACGTTTACGAGTATATTCGGGCATGTCTACCGCATAGAAATAAACCGTTTGAAAATCATTTGTTAAATATTCAATCAACATTTTACCAAATTGTATAGCCACTATTTGGTAAATCATTTTTTTAATTCCTCACCGTCTCTCAAATAGTGAACTATTCCCCATATATGTTGTTAGCAATATTCACTATTTGATTTTTTCTTCTAGCGACACTTTGTCAAATGCTTCTTGAAAATTCATTTTTGCGTATATATTTTAGGGATTCAACCATTTCTCAAATGGTATTTTTATGGTTTTAAATAATTATTCGAGTGATTTTTCTGCCACATTACAATTTGGGAAATTATTGTAACAGTTTGAAATAACATCATTTTAGGAAGGATTTTTCGGAATATTGAGCAAAAATCTCATTTGTTTTACTTTGGCCAAATAATTTCTTTATTCGATACGTTATATTGGTTCATAAATTATCCTAAAACTTTGCTGTAGCTGCACGGAAAAAAAAGTGTGCGAGAAATCGTGAATTTCGATTCATGAATTCGTGAATTAATTTGTGCATGATTTCGTGATACCCTTCATGATTTCATGAATTTTATTCATGAAATCGTGCATAAAAATGCACGAATTTATGAATTTTATTCATGGCTAAAATATTTTTACGAATATTCATGAATTTTCCTTCATGAAATCATGCATATCACTATTCATGATTTCATGACTGATTTTCATGAAGTCATGATTAAACTGCATGAATTCATGAAAAATATTCATGATTTTACGATTATTTATGCATGCGTAAATTTTACGTCGTAAAATTTTATTCGCGAATTTATGAATCATGTTTTCCATGATTTCATGAAAGTTTACATGTTTTCATGAATAAAATGCATGAATTCGTGCATAGCATTCATGGGTTTATGAATTTTTATCCATGTTTATGACGTGTGATCTTGATCAATCAAGAACAGTTTCGTTCGAACTGTCATGTTTGTTTTTCGCTTGCCAGTTCAGCCGCGTGTTTATTTGCCACGAAGTCAAACGCGTTGTGACTTGTCGCGTCCTGTTGTGTTTGCCGGTGAAAGTGGCCGTGATTTGTGGACCCGGGATTTGGAGGTGCTGTCCACCGGAACCGGGGAAAGATCTGCGGCCGTTCTGTGGAAATGGCAACGGAGCCAAGGGCTAGCAGGAAGAGGACCGAGCGCGGGAGGAGGACCAAGCGGCAAGAGGAGGACCGAGCGGCAGGATGAGTAACAAGGTAAGATATCTGCAAAAGACGGAACAGTTCCCGGTTTGTTCACGTGTTTGTTTGAAGTCGAATCAAGGGGAACATGGTCCATAAGACAGTTCCCGTGTTTTATCTCCGCGTGTGGCAGTTTCTTGGTCGCGGACTCGTAGGGATTTCGGTTTTCTGTCAATTGCCGGAGCATTTTACGCGTGTGACAGACAGTGGTGTTTGTTTTGGTTTTAGAAACGAATAAATCTCGTATTATATCGGTTCACGTGGATGCGCGGAGTGACATTTCGGTGCTTTATTTTGAGCTAGAAAAGGGGACATAGGTAAAGTATGTTAATAATTTTAATGATTTTAATATTGTAAGCATAAGCATTTTTTAAGTATTTAACATATTCAAAGTATTTGAAGTTTATAACGTATTAAAATAATTTTACGCAATTAAATTTTCTTATTTACTTTAATTTTGTAAAGTATAATAAGTTTTTTGAATTATTATTATTGTTAGGTATCTTAAATATGCAAATGAGTTTCGGTATATTTATTTTTCCAGGAATGTAAATATTGTGACTTTTAAAAGTTTTTAAGTATTTCAATTATTTTAAATATTCAAAGTGTTTAAAGTTTGTTGAGTATTTAAATAATTTTAAGCATTTATTTTTAGGTATTTTAATACTGTAAGTATTAAAAATATGTTAAGTATTTGAAATATTTATTTTTTCAGTATGTTAAATATGCTAATGATTTTAAGTATATTCATTTGTTCAGGTGTTTTAATATTATATGTTTTTAAGGTTTTAATTATTTCAAGCATTTGAAATTATTGAAGTGTTAAAAGTTTGTTAAGAATTTGAATAATTTTAAGCATTTAATTTTTTCTAGGTATTTTAATATTTCAAGTACTTCTAATATTTTAAGTATTTGAAATATTTTTTTTGTTTAGGTGTGATTTTAATTATTTTAATTTTTACAGGTATTTTATTATTCTATGTTTTTAAAGTTTTAAAGTATTTCAATTATTTGAAATATTTAAATTGTATAAAATTTGTTAAGTATTCAAATAATTTTAATCATATCATTTTTTCTAGGTTTTTAAATATTTTAAGTATTTCAAGTATTTTAAGATTTTGAAAGATGTTCTTTAAAGTATGTTAAGTATGTTAATAATTTAAATATTGTTAGTATTTTTTAAGTATTTAACAAATTTAAAGTATTTAAAGTATTTAAAGTATTTTAAGTATTTTAAGTATTTTAAGTATTTTAAGTATTTTAAGTATTTTAAGTATTTTAAGTATTTTAAGTATTTTAAGTATTTTAAGTATTTTAAGTGTTTTAAGTATTTTAAGCATTTTAAGTATTTTAAGTATTTTAAGTATTTTAAGTATTTTAAGTATTTTAAGTATTTTAAGTATTTTAAGTATTTTAAGTATTTTAAGTATTTTAAGTATTTTAAGTATTTTAAGTATTTAAAGTATTTAAAGTATTTTAAGTATTTTAAGTATTTTAAGTATTTTAAGTATTTTAAGTATTTTAAGTATTTTAAGTATTTTAAGTATTTTAAGTATTTTAAGTATTTTAAGTATTTTAAGTATTTTAAGTATTTTAAGTATTTTAAGTTTTTTAAGTATTTTAAGTATTTTAAGTATTTTAAGTATTTAAAGTATTTTAAGTATTTTTAGCATTTTTAGTATTTTTAGTATTTTAAGTATTTTTAGTATTTTAAGTATTTTAAGTATTTTAAGTGGCAGTGCGTGGCCGAATGGTTACACTGTCCGCTTTGTAAGCGGATGATTCTGGGTTCGATTACCATCTGCTGCAACCTTCCATCGGATGAGGAAGTAAAATGTCGGTCCCGGCCTTGGTTGTTAGGCCGTTAAGTCATTCCAGGTGTAGGAGTCGTCTCCATGCCATAAGTACAAACAACAAACCAAACCAAACCTACTCCGGTGGAATCGCTGGCGGCGGTTGGACTCGCAATCCAAAGGTCGTCAGTCCAAACACTGGGGTGGAAGGTTCCTTGGAGTAAAAAGAGGTTTGGGTGCTCTCCCCATTTAAGCCTTCGGACTCCTAGGTTCGAGCAGAAACTTGCAATAGAGACCTCAAAAGACCCGGGGGTCGTTAATGTGGATGGTTTGATTTTTTGAAGTATTTTAAGTATTTTAAGTCTTTTAAGTATTTTAAGTATTTTATGTATTTTAAGTATTTTAAGTATGGGTCATTCCATCTCAACTGTGCACGAAAAAGTGCAAATTTGAAAATTACCCTCTCCGATCCTGCTCAAATTTGGCTGAGCTGTTGATACTATCAAAACATGCAAGAATCCCGAATTTCATCCAAATCGGACCACCCCCTCCATTTTTGTACCTCCCCAAAAAATTGACTTTTTGGCGATTTTTGGCCAAACCTCCTAGTTTCAAACGGCGATAGCTCAGGAACCACAAATCTCAGAAGGTCGTTCTTGGACTCAATTTTGAAGGAAATCGAACGTAGAATCCATTTCCGTGATCATAATGTTGATTAATTTATTTTTTCTACCTGTATTGCGCAATTGAAAACATTAAACGGCCGTATCTCAAAACACCCCAACTTATATTTTTTATTTGACCTCACCATCGTGTTCTCCGGCCAATTTTACATAAGAATCACCTATCGACAGAAATGAATATGTTTCGTTCCAGAGATATCAAATTTTAAAGTTTTGTGTTTTCGAGATTACCTGCATCAGCTTCATTCGCCGCATCTGCTAGAAGCACACAGGCGGGCTGATCAATAACTGCTACCTGGCCATTTATTGAAATAATATTTCATCATAAATAATCTTCATCAAATTGAGCAAAAATTAACTGTATAATACTGTAGGAAACTGAAGTTTAATCGCAAATGTTTATCTGCTCAAAAAATTAATGAAGTGGAGCAAAATAGTGCCATTCAGCAAAAACCCCAAAACCTGCTTTATTATTATTATTATTATAGTTTATTATTGACACTTTACCATAATTCTGATTTATGGTTTAGATTGATCATATTAAATCAATTTTTATATAGTGAGCCAGCTCCATTTCATTAAAATATGATTTTGGTCAAGGTACATTTAATTAAAAAAATCCTTATACGTGAGGACAGCAGCCGTATTGTGTTCCAAGAATCCAAGAATGATAGATGAAAAAAAACACTGTTGTTCGGACGGTGTCGAAATCATCGCAACTAAATTTGGAGAATTAGCCACTTTGCAGCAGATCAAACTTTGTGATTTTCTTACATTTTTCAGTTTTATACATTCCAGAAATCCTTTTCCTACTCTTTGTGATCGTCCTTCACTAGAGTACAACGTATCAACAAATTTTATTCATTTTAATTCATATTTTTACTCAATAATGTATCGTGCACTTATTTTTCAGTGTTACTAACAAGATTAATTCTCGGGTGAGTTTTTAAAAAGCCGTAAGAGCCATTGTGACCTCTGACACTAATTTTCGTTTTTCTAGAAAATGAAACAAAATTTCATTTATTTTAAGTTTGGGGCACTTGAAGGACGTGTAGATGAACAATCTCGAGCATTTTGATATTGGTTTTCGTAAGTAGGTCGAATACCGATGCAAAAGGACTTTGTTTAACAATGGCTCTTACGGCTTTTTGAAAACTAATCCGAGCATTGCATTTTCCTCTCGCTCCGTCGGAATCCAATTCTGCCCTTTACTGTGTGTCGTCATTGCTCTTCACTTCACTAATTTTTTTGAGCAGATAAACATTTGCGATTAAACTTCAGTTTCCTACAGTATTATACAGTTAATTTTTGCTCAATTTGATGAAGATTATTTATGATGAAATATTATTTCAATAAATGGCCAGGTAGCAGTTATTGATCAGCCCGCCTGTGTGCTTCTAGCAGATGTGGCGAATGAAGCTATGCAGCAGGTAATCTCGAAAACACAAAACTTTAAAATTCGATATCTCTGGAACGAAACATATTCATTTCTGTCGATAGGTGATTCTTATGTCAGGGAACACGATGGTGAGGTCAAATAAAAATAATAAGTTGGGGTGTTTTGAGATACGGCCGTTTAAAGTTTTCAATGGCGCAATACAGGTAGAAATAATAAATTAATCAACATTTTGATCACGGAAATGGATTCTACGTCCAATTTCCTTCAAAATTGAGTCTAAGACCGACCTTCTGGGATTTGTGGTTCCTGAGCTATCGCCGTTTGAAACTAGGAGGTTTGGCCAAAATCGCCAAAAAGTCGATTTTTTGGGGAGGTACAAAAATGGAGGGGGTGGTCCGAGTTGGATGAAATTCGGAATTCTTGCATGTTTTGATAGTATCAACAGCTCTGCCAAATTTGAGCAGGATCGGAGAGGGTAATTTTCAAATGCTGTTCCGCTTCAGATGGAATGACCCGTATTTAAAGTATTTTAAGGATTTTAAGTTTTTTAAGTATTTTAAGTATTTTAAGAATTTTAAGAATTTTAAGTATTTTAAGTATTTTCAGTATTTTAAGTATTTTAAGTATTTTAATTATTTTAAGTAAAGAGTTGAACCAGTTTTCGGCTTAAAAACTCTGTAATAATGAAAAAAGTATTTTAAGTATTTTGAGCATTTTATTTATTTTATGTATTTTGCGAATTTCAAATATTTTAACGATCGGTACCCAATTAACTTTTCCGAAATGCTCATGTCAAGTTTTGAATGTTGGTTTTACTAAAGTTATGATTGTAGATGGGCTGGCTTACGCTGGTATCCTTGGCCAACGCCGGGTGAATTCTCCAGGTCGTTCTCCTGACGACCTTCAGGCGCTTCCGGCCGTAGAAATAAGTTTTACACCACACGAATTAACACCGAACAGTAAAATACGTTTTATTCCAAAGTACAATTACATATATTTACACAACCTTCCAGGGAGCGCGCACCGTGCGCGTCCCTTGGTCTACCTTGACGCTCTGGCTGGCAGAGATTGACTAGAATTATATAATTTTGGTTGGTCATCTTGAACCCAAGTGACCTGAGAAAACGGGTCGTGCGATGACCTCTACTCCGATCCTCTCAGAGAGAATCGGAGTAGACGTCCGCTCCCCCGATCGCCGTCGATGACCACGATGATAAGCCGATGATGATCGCGAAGTCAGCCCTTATCACTCGTCGTATGATCGCCTCTCGCTCCCTCCTACGGTCATCCGTGCTCGAGTCCGTGTATTGTCCCAACCGTGGACGAGCTGACCGTCAGCGAGCGAAGAAGTGGTAAAAACCAGGGATGTAGTCCTGAGGGTGTCGAAGGGCTACTCCCGAACAGCCACAGTTTTTAAATTTCATGAATTTTGATATGTCACAAGACAAGGTTCCTTGCACATTCCGAAATGTCCCCAGTGACCACCGGTAACCGGTGACCGGTTCCAAAGTGGCCAAGTGGGGCCAGAGTACATTGGCATCACATACAATGGCCACAGTTTTAAATTTCATGAATTTCGATATGTCACAAGACAGGGTTCCTTGCACATTCCAAAATGTCCCCAGTGACCACCGGTAACCGGTGACCGGTTCCAAAGTGGCCAAGTGGGGCCAGAGTACATTGGCATCACATACAATGGCCACAGTTTTAAATTTCATGAATTTTGATATGTCACAAGACAGGGTTCCTTGCACATTCCAAAATGTCCCCAGTGACCACCGGTAACCGGTGACCGGTTCCATAGTGGCCAGGTGGGGCCAGAGTACATTGGCATCACATGCAATGGCCACAGTTTGAAATTTCATGAATTTTGATATGTCACAATACAGGGTTCCTTGCACATTCCGAAATGTCCCCAGTGACCACCGGTAACCGGTGACCGGTTCCAAAGTGGCCAAGTGGGGCCAGAGTACGTTGGCATCACTTAAAATGGCCAAAGATTTGAATTTCATGAATTTTGATATGTCACATGACAGGGTTCCTTGCACATTCCAAAATGTCCCCAGTGACCACCGGTAACCGGTGACCGGTTCCATAGTGGCCAGGTGGGGCCAGAGTACATTGGCATCACATAAAATGTCCTCCGTTTTTTCACAAAACAGGGTTCCTTGTCAATTCCGATATTTGCACCCAGTGGAACGATATGGTAAATGTACAGAAAAAGTAATCCGGAAATTGTGAAAATCGTACCATGAAATCGTGAATATTATGAGTTTTACTTTACGAATTTTTGAACTATGCATATTGGGCACGAATAAACCAGGAGCCGTGAATAAATATGCATGATTAGACATGCCCGAATACACTCGTAAACGTGAATTAAATTCATGATTTCATAAAAAATCACGAATTCATGAAATTTATGCATGATTTCATGAAGTTTATACATGATTTCACGAATTTTTACGCCTTCAAAATAAATCATAAAAATATTCCAGAACTCATGAATTCTGTGCACGAATTCATGCATAAAATTCATGATTTCATGAATTTTATGCATGAAATCATGATTTTTTATTCACGATGTATATTTTTTCGATCGTAATCATGAATTTTTATTCATAAAATCGTGAATATTTTTCACGCCTACATGCATCTATTTCATGAAATCATGAACATTATTCACGTTTACGAGTGAAATCGGCCATGGAAAGTCATGCATATTTATTCACGATTCCTGGATAATTCGTGCCCAATATGCATAGTTCAAAAATTCGTAAAGCAAAAATCGCGTTATTCACGATTTCATGGTACGATTTGCATGATTTCCGGAACACTTTTTTTTCCGTGTGTTTATTTCAGAGGGCGCGAGTGCCTAAAGAAGTGACTTATTCAACATAAGGGAAAAAAAATACAATATGATCTTAGAAAAAGTGTTTTTTTATATAATTCTAACATCATAGCTCAATGAGACATCTCATGCAGCACAGGGTTGAACTAGGTTGTAAACTGCCGCTCGAATCTAGTCCATCCCATTTGTAAAAACAACAAGCTGAGAAAAACGTAAGGCAAATGTGTCCCGCCCTTAAGGCTAAGTGTTAGGATTTCACGAAAAAGTGTGACTATCTTAGTTTTCTGGAATGAAGTACTCCATATTATTAGTTTTCTGATAGTTCACATGATTTAGGACTAATATCATTAACTCAAATTTGACAAAATTACATATGGAACAGATTGGCTTCGAGTGGCAGTAAACCTCGTCCAGAATTTTAGTAGCAATCGCAGAAGCCAATCCTCGAACAGCTCCATCTCTGCCATTCTGTGAAAGTTGTCGGTCTGGTGAAATGGGCCCAGGTTTGACATAACCTTCAGCTGCCGATTTTGCTTAAATTGGAGTTCTGCCGATGGGAAGTTGCGCTGTCGTGCTACACCGGCCTGAATACCGTCTTCTACGGTAACACCGCTGCTTCAAAAATCAGGTTCAGGTCCGAAGCGTAACTGAGGGACACACCTGTAAATAAAAACAATCCGCCAAATCTCTAGTTTACACCATGATAAAAATGTTCACTTATCTTTTTTGTCCAATACGTGGCTGGTGATATTCCTCTCTACGTTGAATAAAGTACATTCTTGAGTTATGTTGATCTTATGTTGCTGTTTTCTGAAAATAAATAGGGGAAGGTGGGGCAAGACGACCATATGGGGCAAAAGGAACAATCGCTCCTACGGCCGTAATTTGTACAATTTTGATTATTTCCAGTATGAGGAATTGTTGCTAGCAATGCAATTAGCTGATTCTACTACCGCATAACCGCCAAAATGACGTAAACGCCACGGGGCATAAGATTTAATGAAGTTTTTTTCGAAACCTTTGTTTTCTTATAATATTTGGAAAGTACAAAATAAGGCTTAGGGTTCGTTTTAAGGCTCATTTTATCAAAATGCTATTTTTCCTAGATCAGTAGTGTCCCTACAAATGACATGCACCTATTACAAAGTATGATTTAACTTTTAGTTATTTTTGTTGAGAGCTTTTAAAAAATCTTGTTCAGGTGGGGCAAGTGTACCATATGGATTTTTAGTATGGAAAAAAATACGATTTGCTGCAACAACATATTTTATTGGGAAATAAATACATGAAAGTACTTAAAAACTGATAAACAATCGTTAAAAAAATTGTAAATACAAAGTATAGTGATATTATGAAAATTTACTATTTATCATCGAAGTAGTATTTTTTTCGTAAAACGATAAATTTTTAGTAAAATATTATTATTTAATCTAAAAATGGAAGAAACCATTCAAATACATTCTAATCTGATGTATCTAAGTGATAACAGTTCAATTGTTAGCAAATTACCATATTTTTTCATGCATTGTTCCTCTTGCCCCAACGGGTTGCTCGTCTTGCCCCACTAGTTGAGTAGAACGTACGGAAAATCAAAAATTTTAAAATCAATTTTTCACATTAAAAAACAGGATTTTTTTAAAACTTGTTTAAACAAAGTCTTAGTCAAGACCTAGAATAAGATGATGATAATAAAATCCGACAGATTTTTTAACTTTTTAATGGGTTATAACGAGCATTTCCTTAGCTTGTTACACTTGCCCCACTTTCCCCTAAAGAAAATTTCAATAATAATAATTATAATCATAATCAACATTGACAGTTAAATTTTTCAGCAAAGCAGAGAAACTAAAATCTCGTATCAAGTTTCAAAAGAGCCATCGTGACCTATTAGGGGAAATATACCATTTCTCAGCCTATTTCTATTATCGGCCTATCTACACTTTGATCATGAATTCCAGCTTTCATAAATTGTTTTTGGCTGTTCCAAAGCACAGACAATCCAAAGTAACAAATAGCTCAAATAAAAGTGAGCAAGCAACTCTCCATTGTTGATGTATCTAAAAACGTTGATTTAATAGCGGAAAACTTCAAAAGTGAGTGAGTGATGGGAATTAGTCGAACGGCTTGAGGTGATTAAAATGGGTATATTTCCCCTAGTTGATTTTTACTTGAGGGTGAGCATGATGAACTGTTTGACAGAACAAAATAAACATTATTTTTAACAATGTAAATGGGTCAACTCAAAGTGTCAACAAAAAGTCCATCGCAGTCAAATCAATCGGAATTCTTAAACGAAATTCAATTTGGATCGTTTACGAATTCCGTCTCAATCGCAGCAATCGATTCCGTGTACGTACCGGTTGTTGCGTTAGAAACGGAATTCTAGAATTAGAAAAAAAAAATATCTTTTTGAATTGCGAAGAATTTACCTGGTCGTCATCCGTACATCTTCTGTTCGTTTAGCCAACAAGACAGCCTGTTACGGTTCCAGCTCAGATTCCGACAGCACCGTTCCACCGTCATCCCGCTGGCGCCGGATCTTCCGGAAACCAAATCGATCCAGCAACGACGAATTGTTCTCCGCTAAACTCGGTTTCAGCGAACTCGATGCGCCGGAAAAAATCGTTGGCCGTTCCACAATCAATATCACACACCGATGGATTCTTCCAGGGTAGTCCAGCGGCCACCGTTCTCAACGTCATGACCGTCGCTGCCTTGGACGATTCCGTCTCAAACTCCATCTGAGATTTCTGTGTGTTACCTTGTTGCTGGGGATTTCTTTCCGCTTAATCCGCCTATCCGGTGTCCTTTTCTTGGTCCACGTCCGTTGCGGCCATGGTGGGCATGAAACACTAAATGTAATCAGCGCCGAAAAAGATTGCATCTATCGAAACACGAAACTTTGATTCACCAGCTGTCATCACAGCAAGCGACACAAAACAAAACAAACTGTATTTACACTGCGCGAGAATCAAACATAATTTGGTTAAAAATGTCCAAAAATGCACGGTTACAAAAATACCTTTGAACTTTTTTTTGTTTCAAGATTGATATTTTTCCTTTAACTACACTATTTTTCCTCGACGTTTGTTTTGAATAATCTACACGATTATTCAAAACAAACGTTGAGGAAACTCGCGTTGAAATCGGACAGGTACTGAACAGTTTTCTGCTCCAGGTTCCAGTAGCCACAGGGTGTGCTAGGGAATCGCTGCAGGTCAAGCCAGTGCCAGTGGGACAAGATGGCGCGGGATGTTCTGGTAAAGAAACGGATTGTTAGCGACTTCTTATTTTAGGAACCATCGATTATTTACTCTTGTTGAAATCAAATTCTGAACTTGTTCGTGAAATGTTCCTTCGACTCTCGATCGTGCCAATCATCAGATTCGTCTCCTCCACCATGCAAACCGTGCTAAAGGAGATTTTCCACATCGCGTCGTCTCGTCGATGGTTCTCCTGCATCCAGGCATCCAGGTGATCTTCGGCTTTCAGACGCTTGACCATCGCGAGTAGATTGCCCCACTGATTTCAGTTGAGCTCGAGGTACGATTCGCCTTCATCTGGGCGAGCAGGACAGTGCAGGCACAATTTGAACAGCAGCTGCAGCGTTGTGTTGCGGCAGCGATTCGGTGACGTTGTCGGTTGATCCGAGCATGTGGATAAGGGCATACCGTATTTCTGATAGATGCCAGCGGCTTCATATGCTCGTCTTGGCCTTAGTCATCGGCATACCGCGCCAACGACTTCGCCATGTCGTAGGCGGCCTCCTTCAGCTACTTAAACTCTTTCCGCAGCTCCTCCTCGACGTCCTCGCATTTCCGTCCGTACCCTCGCCCGATTTCCATCAAACGTAAGGATCATGTTCTGGCCGGATGGTCCCAGCTTCTGACTGCCCAAGCATCCCTTTTGATCTGACGAGAAGGAGATTGCTCCAAGTCACGGCGCTTATCCGATTTCCTCGGAGGACACTCGCCCGATTCTGGCTGTTCCTGTTTGATTCGAACGGGATTTCGCTGCCTCGCCGGAAGATTCTGGTCGCGATCTACGCGGTAGACACTTCGGTTGCAAAACACACAACAAACAAAACACTCTGACGTTTGTCGATGAAAACAAGTCAAACAGTCAGCGCACCTTTCACTGTACTTCTGGTAATAAAATGAAAATGTTTAGTTTATGGCAGAATTGTTTTAAAAATTACTGATTTTATTTTTCAAGTTTATAATAATATTGTTTTCATTAGTTTCAATAGTTGAACTTGTGAAAATTAAAAAAAAATATGTTTCAATAAAATTCCTATCATACCGGTATTAGGTTAACATACCGTTACCCTTTTTCGGCATGGTGCTGCCATCTATGTTTTGAAATATGTTTCACAAAAGTGCCTTCAGAAGCGGTGTACGCACTTCGGAAGAAACCGAGGTCGTGTTACGCTTCATACAATTTTCTTAAAATTTGTATGGAAATTTTGTTACGAGAGGGGGGGGGGTCTAAAAATCCGATTTTTTTGCCTTACGTAGTCAAAGAACGCTCCTTATAGTTAAAGCAAACATTATGACAATAAAAATCTGGTCTATAGAAAAGCCCTTAATTTTTTATAAGACAACATTTGGCAAATTTAATTGAAGTTTTATGTAAGTTCATACCTTTTGTTGTTATTTTTTAATCTAAATTAACTCTTGAAATCCAAAATAATGTCAGTTACGATAAATTTCTTTTCATATAAAATATGAAAAAAGGAGATCATTTGATGAATAGTATCTTTATAGTTTGATATCCTTGAAATTTTGAAAAAAATCTACAACTATTAAAAAGATTTTAAAAACGTATCCAAAATGGTAAACATTTGTGAAAATGTTTTAGGAAGAATGATTTGACAAATAATGATTATTTTCAAAATATTTATTTAATAATTCTATATGGTCACTAAATCATCCTCGTTCATCCGGGTAATCATGCAAATTTATTCACGGCTACTGGTTTATTCGTGCCCAATATGCATAGTTCAAAAATTCGTAAAGTAAAACTCATAATATTCACGATTTCATGGTACGATTTTCACAATTTCCGAATTACTTTTTCTGTTCATTTACCATATTGTTCCACTGGGTGCAAATATCGGAATTGACAAGGAACCCTGTTTTGTGAAAAAACGGAGGACATTTTATGTATTGCCAATGTACTCTGGCCCCACCTGGCCACCTTGGAACTGGTCACCGGTTCCCGGTGGTCACTAGAGACATTTTGGAATGTGCAAGGAACCCTGTCATGTGACATATCAAAATTCATGAAATTCAAATCTTTGGCCATTTTAAGTGATGCCAACGTACTCTGGCCCCACTTGGCCACTTTGGAACCGGTCACCGCTTACCGGTGGTCACTGGGGACATTTTGGAATGTGCAAGGAACCCTGTCTTGTGACATATCAAAATTCATGAAATTTAAAACTATGGCCATTGTATGTGATGCCAATGTACTCTGGCCCCACTTGGCCACTTTGGAACCGGTCACCGGTTACCGGTGGTCACTAGGGACATTTTGGAATGTGCAAGGAACCCTGTCTTGTGACATATCAAAATTCATGAAATTTAAAACTGTGGTCATTGTATGTGATGCCAATGTACTCTGGCCCCACTTGGCCACTTTGGAACCGGTCACCGGTTACCGGTGGTCACTAGGGACATTTTGGAATGTGCAAGGAACCCTGTCTTGTAACATATCAAAATTCATGAATTTTAAAACTGTGGCCATTGTATGTGATGCCAATGTACTCTGGCCCCACTTGGCCACTTTGGAACTGGTCACCGGTTCCCGGTGGTCACTGGGGACATTTTGGAATGTGCAAGGAACCCTGTCTTGTGACATATCAAAATTCATGAAATTTAAAACTGTGGTCATTGTATGTGATGCCAACGTACTCTGGCCCCACTTGGCCACTTTGGAACCGGTCACCGGTTACCGGTGGTCACTAAGGACATTTTGGAATGTGCAAGGAACCCTGTCTTGTGACATATCAAAATTCATGAAATTTAAAACTGTGGTCATTGTATGTGATGCCAATGTACTCTGGCCCCACTTGGCCACTTTGGAACCGGTCACCGGTTACCGGTGGTCACTAAGGACATTTTGGAATGTGCAAGGAACCCTGTCTTGTGACATATCAAAATTCATGAAATTTAAAACTGTGGTCATTGTATGTGATGCCAATGTACTCTGGCCCCACTTGGCCACTTTGGAACCGGTCACCGGTTACCGGTGGTCACTAGGGACATTTTGGAATGTGCAAGGAACCCTGTCTTGTAACATATCAAAATTCATGAATTTTAAAACTGTGGCCATTGTATGTGATGCCAATGTACTCTGGCCCCACTTGGCCACTTTGGAACTGGTCACCGGTTCCCGGTGGTCACTGGGGACATTTTGGAATGTGCAAGGAACCCTGTCTTGTGACATATCAAAATTCATGAAATTTAAAACTGTGGTCATTGTATGTGATGCCAACGTACTCTGGCCCCACTTGGCCACTTTGGAACCGGTCACCGGTTACCGGTGGTCACTAGGGACATTTGGAATGTGCAAGGAACCCTGTCTTGTAACATATCAAAATTCATGAATTTTAAAACTGTGGCCATTGTATGTGATGCCAATGTACTCTGGCCCCACTTGGCCACTTTGGAACTGGTCACCGGTTCCCGGTGGTCACTGGGGACATTTTGGAATGTGCAAGGAACCCTGTCTTGTGACATATCAAAATTCATGAAATTTAAAACTGTGGCCATTGTATGTGATGCCAATGTACTCTGGCCCCACTTGGCCACTTTGGAACCGGTCACCGGTTACCGGTGGTCACTGGGGACATTTTGGAATGTGCAAGGAACCCTGTCTTGTGACATATCAAAATTCATGAAATTTAAAACTGTGGCCATTGTATGTGATGCCAATGTACTCTGGCCCCACCTGGCCACTTTGGAACCGGTCACCGGTTACCGGTGGTCACTAGGGACATTTTGGAATGTGCAAGGAACCCTGTCTTGTGACATATCAAAATTCATGAAATTTAAAACTGTGGCCATTGTATGTGATGCCAATGTACTCTGGCTCCATCTGGCCATCTTGGAACTGATTACCGGTCACTGCGGAAGAATTCTAAATTTACAAAGGTCCCAGTTATGTGATGTTCAAAAATGCCTTAAATAAATGAAAAATACAATCATAACTTTAGTAAAACCAACATTCAAAACTTGACATGAGCATTTCGGAAACGTTTATTGGGTACCGATCGTTTCTTTACAAAAATACAACAAAAACTTTAATTAAATACAAAAAGACCTAAGGGATTTCATGTGCAGTCCAGACTCGATTGTCTGATTGTCTGAGTGCATAATAGAATAATCGTATAATTAAGCCATTATTTTTTTGTCTCATTAAGAACTCCAGTTACAATAAAGTGATTAATTACAATAATGGGATTTTTTTTTGTTAATGCAGATGATCAAACACTTTAATTTGACGAAAATAGATTCATAGAGAGTTGAATTGAAAATTTGAAAAATAAAAAAAAACACCGAAATAAAATACTCAACATACTCAACAAATCTTAAAATCTTAAAATACTTCAAAAACTCAAACTATTCAAAATAGGCAAAATAAATTAAATACTTCAAAAACTCAAAATATTTGAAATACGCAAAATACATAAAATAAATAAAATGCTCAAAATGCTTAAAAAACTAAAAAAAAACTTTTTTTGTATACTTTATTAAAGAGTTTTTAAGCCGAAAACTGGTTCAACTCTTAACTTAAAATAATTAAAATACTTGAAAACTTTAAAATACTTAAAATACATAAAATACTTATAATACTAAAATCACTTAAAAAACTTAAAATACTTAAAATACTTAAAATACTTAAAAAACTTAAAATACTTTAAATACTTTAAATACTTAAAATTCTTAAAATACTTAAAATACTTAAAATACTTAAAATACTTAAAATACTTTAAATACTTGAAATACTTAAAATACTTAAAATACTTAAAATACTTAAAATACTTAAAATACTTAAAATACTTAAAATACTTAAAATACTTAAAATACTTAAAATACTTAAAATACTTAAAAAACTTAAAATACTTAAAATACTTAAAATACTTAAAATACTTAAAATACTTAAAATACATAAAATATTTATAATACTAAAATCACTTAAAAAACTTAAAATACTTAAAATACTTAAAATACTTAAAATACTTAAAAAACTTAAAATACTTAAAATACTTAAAATACTTAAAATACTTAAATACTTAAAATACTTAAAATACTTAAAATACTTAAAATACTTATAATACTTAAAAAACTTAAAATACTTAAAATACTTAAAATACTTAAAATACTTAAAATACTTAAAATACTTAAAATACTTAAAATATTTAAAATACTTAAAATACTTAAAATACTTAAAATATTTAAAATACTTAAAATACTTAAAATACTTAAAATACTTGAAATACTTAAAATACTTAAAATACTTAAAATACTTAAAATACTTAAAATTCTTAAAATACTAGAAATACTTAAAATACTTAAAATACTAGAAATACTTAAAATACTTAAAATACTTAAAATACTTAAAATACTTAAAATACTTAAAATACTTAAAATACTTAAAATACTTAAAATACTTAAAATACTTAAAATACTTAAAATACTTAAAATACTTAAAATACTTAAAATACTTAAAATACTTAAAATACTTAAAATACTTAAAATACTTAAAATACTTAAAATACTTAAAATACTTAAAATACTTAAAATACTTAAAATACCTAAAATACTTAAAATACTTAAAATACTTAAAATACTTAAAATACTTAAAATACTTAAAATACTTAAAATACTTAAAATACTTAAAATACTTAAAATACTTAAAATACTTAAAATACTTAAAATACTTAAAATACTTAAAATACTTAAAATACTTAAAATACTTAAAATACTTAAAATACTTAAAATACTTAAAATACTTAAAATACTTTGAATACTTTAAATACTTAAAATACTTAAAATACTTAAAATACTTAAAATACTTAAAATACTTAAAATACTTAAAATACTTAATGTTACCTGCGCCACTGCGCAGGGTGCGCACCTCATCCACCAACCTCTTGGGAATCAACACAGGCCAACTGACACGACGGCCCGCGGCTGTCAACAGCGTGAAGTAGCAAGTCACTACTTAGATTCAGTTTCAAAGTGAGTTCGTACGCAGACAATAGGTTGAGAAGTTTAAAGTGCCACAAAGGTACGAAGTTTATAATTATTAGTTTGAAATCTATAGAGTAGTTGAAATACCCGGTAAATATTACATGATTTATAGATTATCCTTTAAAGTTTAGCTAATTGATCACTTTAATCAGGCCGCGATCAATCCTCCACGTACGGTTCATCACTCGTGTGATTCTTAACCTCAAAAGGCATCAGGCTATCAGGTGAGGAGTGCACAATCTGTGAATTTCTTCAAATTTAACATTTACCTTTAGCTTAGTTCGCATACTGACCGACAAACCGGCACTTGAGAGAGCAGATCTGTTCACGTAAAGAGACTAAACGTAAGTTTATTTGATTTATTATCTATAAGAGCACGCGAAGTGACTCAGATTATGAATTCTATTTATAATTACACCTTTTTTCTACTGCTCAGGTATTTTATAACCTGCCCACCCTGCAAATACACGATTTCACGCAAGTCCAGTGTCTTATTGCCCCGGCGGTTATAAAATTGGAAACCCTCAAGCTCGTTGCCCCAACCTGGACAACATCTTATAAAATACGTTTACGGATAATTGCGTCAGTCAGCCCGTTATGTCGAGTCATCCGTCAACTAAAGGCGGTGATGCCGGCGAATGCTGTATAGTTTGCCGGGAGGAAGCTTGCAATGAGACGGTGAAGTGCGACAGGTGCCGCAGACGGTTCCACTTCAAATGCGTCGGAGTCTCGCAAGAACTTGACGGCTGGAGATGTGCGATATGCTGGAACGAAGAGCCCGTTTTCAAGACGAATTCGGATGGCGCTGGGACATCCGGCCTCAAACCGATTCCCAAGTTTGAAGAGCTGCTGACGCCAGTAGGGCCCGGGAAGAAAAAGCCGTCAGCAGATCCAGCCAAAAAGGTGACTAAGCCGAAAAAGGAACTCAAGCCCAGACCTAAACCGACGCCTAAGCCAAATCCCAAACCGGACCCTAAGCCGAACCCCGAACCAGATCCTAAGCCCGCCCCGGAACCCATCCCTACGCCGGTTCCGGACATTCCAAAACTTCCCCCGAAGAAAGCAAAGTCACTGGTGTCGCACATTTCGAGCGCATCCGGCTCAACCTCTAAAGCCGTCCTGAAGTTGAAGCTACAGAAACTGGAGGAACAACGTTTGCTGATCGAGACACAAATGGAGAAGGAACGGACTCTGCTGGAGAATGAAAGGACGCTGCTAGAAAGGAAGTACGAGGTATTAGAGGAAAAGTACCAGTTACTTGAGGAGCAGGTAGCGGGCTCTGATGGCGTAGAAAGCAGGAACGGGTCGGTCACGGAGTCGAGGTTTGCACCACCCGATGCCTCAAGTCGGCACTCGGACTCAAGTGATGAACCAAAACAATCGTCCTACGCAAACAGCTCGTCACCGGGAGAAAAAACTGGAAAGCACCACGGGAAAACGCCTCAACCGGATCGCACTGACTTTCCTAAACGAGATCCGTGCCCGCTGACCACCAAGCAGCTGGCAGCTCGCCAGGCCATTTCTAAGGATCTTCCCTGCTTTAACGGCAACCCTGCGGACTGGCCGCTCTTTATATCCACATTCAACAGCACGACGGCTATGTGTGGATTCACAGACGAAGAGAACATTTTTCGGCTAGTGAAATGTCTGAAAGGGCGAGCGCTCGAAAGGGTTCAAAACCGTCTAACGCACCCAGCCAACCTTCCCGGGATTCTTAGGACGCTGAAACTGATGTATGGGCAACCAGAGGCAATTGTACACTCGCTGATCGGGAAGATCCACGCGCTACCGGTTGTAAGCGCAGATGATTTCGAAGCCCTTGTGGATTTCGCGGTGACCGTCGAAAACTTCTGTGCCACAGTGGATTCTTGTGGCCTCGAAGAACATCTGTATAACGTCACGCTTTTGCATCAACTGGTAAACAAACTGCCACCGACTATCAAACTAAACTGGGCCCAGTACAAGCTCTCACTCCCAGGAGCCAACCTGGCCTCCTTCAGCAATTGGATCTACTCCCTAGCAGAAGCGGCAAGCACCATCATTATCCCTAACAACCCAGCTTCTCAGCCAGTGCGAAACGAATCAAGGAGCACAACAAAGAAGGAAAATGCCTTTCTGAATGCGCACTCCAATGATACGTCGCCAGAGCCGTCGAACGTAAACAAATCGAGCAAGCCCTCCGAAGGTTGTCTGGTGTGCAAAGGTAGCTGCAAAACAATCGACAAGTGCAAGCGATTCCTAGAGCTCTCTCGCGATTCTAGATGGGCGGCGGTGCGCGAGTTCTCACTCTGCAGAAGCTGTCTTCGTCGACACGCTGGAGATTGCCAGCAAAAATGCGGGAAAGACGGATGCCAGTTTAGGCACCACAAGCTTCTGCACAACGATCAGAAGCCGTTCTCACCTGGGACAACATCATCCGAGTCTCCAAGCCAACTGCCCTCAACGAACAACAGCGAAAAGCCCAAGGAAGAGTCGAGTTCGACGTTGCACGGCTGTCACACACACCAAACTAAGTCTAGTGGAACTCTATTCCGCTATCTCCCGGTAATGCTGTCCGGGAAACGTCGATCTGTTCGAGCGTACGCTTTCCTCGATGATGGCTCAGCACTGACCCTGCTTGACCGAGAGCTAGCCGACGAATTGGGGCTGGAAGGTGAAGTCAACCCATTGTGCCTGCACTGGACAGGAGGCACACAGCGTCAAGAAACAAACTCACGGATTGTAAGCCTGGAAATTTCTGGAACTCATGGCGGGGCGAAAAGCTACCCCATCAGCGGCGTTCGTACAGTTAACGAGCTTATGCTCCCGTTCCAAACAATGGACCTTGATGAGCTCTCCCAACTCAACACCCATCTGCTAGGTCTACCAATTGCGTCCTATCACGGTGTTCGACCACAAATCTTGATCGGCCTCAAGAATCTGCACCTTAGCATGATACTCAATTGCCGTGAGGGAAAACCAGATCAACCAATTGCAGTAAAGACACGGCTGGGATGGACGGTATGTGGTGGCGGAAACCCAGAATTGGTTCCCAGTCCAGTACATTCCGTTTTCCATGTGGCGTCCGGCGACACGGACGAAGATCTGCACAGAACCATGAAGGACTACTTTGCACTGGATAGCTTGGGTATCATGAAGCCTGGCGGCCCATTGCTCTCCACTGAGGACCAACGCGCGCAATCCCTACAAGAATCGCTGACCAGATTCACAGGAGAACGCTACGAAACTGGTTTACTTTGGCGCTCGGACAAGACGCGCTTACCAGACAGCCAGGATATGGCCCTGCGTCGTTTCAAGTGCCTTGAAAAGCGCATGGAAAAAGTTGAAGCACTGGCCGAAACGCTGAAGCAGAAGATGACCGACCACCTACGCAAAGGTTACATCCGGAAACTCACTCAGCAAGAATTGAACCAGTCTTACCAACGCTCTTGGTACCTTCCGGTGTTTCCGGTCACGAATCCCAACAAGCCCGGTAAAGTGCGAATGGTGTGGGACGCGGCGGCCAAATCTCACGGAGTGTCCCTCAACTCAGCGCTTCTTAAGGGACCCGATTTACTGTCTTCGCTCTATACCGTGCTAATCCTCTTCCGAGAGAACCCTATCGCGCTGACCGGAGACATCAGGGAGATGTTTCATCAGGTTGCAATCCGCCAAGAAGACCAGCAGTGCCAGCGGTTCTACTGGAGGGATGAAAATGGGCAGTTAGCAGTGTATGCGATGTGTGTCATGACTTTCGGCGCCTGTTGCTCTCCGAGCAGCGCCCAGTACGTGATGAACCTTAACGCAGATCGCTTTACGCGGGAATACCCAACGGCGACGGAAGTCATACGGAATCAACACTACGTCGACGATATGCTGTTTAGCGTCAACACCGAAGCGGAAGCGATTAAGATCGCAAAGGACGTGAAGTTTGTGCACTCTAAAGGCGGGTTCGAAATCCGTAATTGGGTCAGCAACTCTCAGCGCGTCCTCCAGGCTTTGCTTGGGGATACCACCGAAGAGAAGAACTTGGATCTGTCGCCGGAGATGACTACGGAAAAGGTGCTCGGAATGTGGTGGTGTACTGAAGCCGACGTCTTCACATTCAAGATCGGCTGGGATCGGTACGACCGTGACCTGCTGGAAGGTCGTCGCCGACCCACGAAACGGGAAGTACTCAGGGTTCTCATGACGATATTCGATCCCCTGGGGCTCATCGCACCGTTCCTCGTTTATCTGAAAATCCTACTCCAAGATATCTGGCGCTCGGGTATCCTATGGGACGACAAGATCAACGACAAGTCTTTCTCAAAGTGGATAATCTGGCTGCGCGTCCTCCCACAAGTTGAACGAATACAAATACCACGTTGTTTTCGATTGGGGTTCCCTGACTACGACGAAGTTCAACTGCACACGTTCGTGGATGCGAGCGAAAACGCAATGGCTGCCACGTGCTATTTGCGCTTCGTGAAGGACGGATCAATTAGGTGCTCTCAAGTAGCCGGTAAGACCAGAGTCGCTCCACTGAGATACCACTCGATCCCCAAACTAGAGTGTGAGTCAGCGGTGGTCGGCGTCAGGCTAGCCCGCACCGTAACCGAATCGCTCTCATTCACAGTAGACAAGCACTTCTATCACACGGACTCCCGGGATGTCATCTGTTGGCTGAACTCCGATCATCGTCGGTACTCGTCTTTCATAGCATCCCGGATAAGTGAAATTCTGGAGTATACCGAGGTTAACCAGTGGCGATGGGTACCGACCAAACTGAATGTCGCTGATGACGCAACAAAATGGGAAAAGCTTCCAGACATGACATCGAGTTCGCGATGGTTCAACGGTCCGGAATTCCTGTGGCTGCCGGAAGAAGCCTGGCCGCGCCAGCTGGAGAAAGGCTGCCAAACCGACGTCGAGCTCCGCCCAAGCCTGTTAGCACACTTTACGAAACCAGACTCTACAATTGAGGTATCCAGCTGGAAGCTGATGCTTAAAGTTGCTGTGGTTGTCCATCGTTTCCCACTCAACTGTAGGCGCAAGAAAGCTAAGCAGCCGGCCATCTGTGGACCACCCACATCGGAGGAACTCCTTGCAGCTGAGCGTTACGTGTTTCGCCAAGCTCAACGAGAGGTCTACGCAGATGATGTTGCCATTCTTCTGAGACGTACGGAAGAAGCCATAACTAACCTCTCTCCAACCAGTTCACTGTACAAGCTGTCACCGTGGTTGGACAAGCATGGTTTGCTGCGAATGCGAGGAAGAATAAGCGCCTGCGCGCTAGTCACCGAAGACGCCAAGAACCCAATCATCCTTCCTCGTGACCACCACACTACGCAACTCGTAATCGAACACTATCACAACAAATACCATCACCAAAATCACGAGACCGTCATAAACGAGCTGCGACAAAGGTTCAGCATCCCGCGGCTGCGCGTTGTTTATGCTAACGTGCGTAAAAACTGTCAACGGTGCAAGAACGACCGCGCCACCCCAAGGCCACCCATGATGGCGGATCTACCACCAGAGCGGCTTGATGCACTAGCTCGACCGTTTACACACGTGGGCATCGATTATTTCGGGCCATTGGTGGTCTCCGTCGGCCGCCGCACGGAGAAGCGATGGGGAATGCTGATCACCTGCTTGACCACTCGGGCTATCCACATCGAGGTGGTGCACAGTCTCAGCACCGATTCGTGCATCATGGGCCTACGAAACTTCTCGGCACGTCGAGGAACTCCAAGAACGATCTACAGTGACCGTGGGACCTGTTTCATCGGAGCAAAACGGGAGATACACGAAGCTACCGAGAACATAAAACTAGAAGATGTAATGAAGGAATTTGTTAGTGTGGAGACAACCTGGAAGTTCAACCCTCCTCTGTCACCACACATGGGCGGTAGCTGGGAGAGGCTCATCGGAATTGTGAAGCGCAATTTGATGGCAATCCGTCCCGTGAGAAACCCCAGCGACGAAGTACTGCGAAATCTTCTTACTGAAATCGAGCACACTGTCAACTCGCGGCCGCTGACACACGTTCCAGTAGACGACGAATCCGCCCCTGCGCTTACTCCGAATCACTTCCTGTTGGGTACATCCGACGGTTCCAAGCCAACCTGCACACTCGATGACGATGGAATGGTACTGCGACGGAGCTGGCGAACATCTCAGGTGTTGGCCAACCGATTCTGGAAACGGTGGCTTAACGATTACTTGCCGGAAATCACCCGCAGGACAAAATGGTTCTGTAACTCCAAGCCGATTGAAATTGGTGACATAGTCGTAATCGTTGATCCACTTCTACCCAGGAACTGCTGGCCTAAGGGAAAGATCATCGGAACCAGCATAAGCAAGAAGGATGGTCAGATTAGGGCAGCCACGGTGCGAACGTCGACTGGTGTCTACGAACGTCCTGTTGCCAAGTTAGCAGTGCTGGATGTTCGGCGCGATTATGTTTGAGCTGACTGGCGAGTCAGCTCACCTGGGGGGAGTGTTACCTGCGCCACTGCGCAGGGTGCGCACCTCATCCACCAACCTCTTGGGAATCAACACAGGCCAACTGACACGACGGCCCGCGGCTGTCAACAGCGTGAAGTAGCAAGTCACTACTTAGATTCAGTTGCAAAGTGAGTTCGTACGCAGACAATAGGTTGAGAAGTTTAAAGTGCCACAAAGGTACGAAGTTTATAATTATTAGTTTGAAATCTATAGAGTAGTTGAAATACCCGGTAAATATTACATGATTTATAGATTATCCTTTAAAGTTTAGCTAATTGATCACTTTAATCAGGCCGCGATCAATCCTCCACGTACGGTTCATCACTCGTGTGATTCTTAACCTCAAAAGGCATCAGGCTATCAGGTGAGGAGTGCACAATCTGTGAATTTCTTCAAATTTAACATTTACCTTTAGCTTAGTTCGCATACTGACCGACAAACCGGCACTTGAGAGAGCAGATCTGTTCACGTAAAGAGACTAAACGTAAGTTTATTTGATTTATTATCTATAAGAGCACGCGAAGTGACTCAGATTATGAATTCTATTTATAATTACACCTTTTTTCTACTGCTCAGGTATTTTATAACCTGCCCCACCCTGCAAATACACGATTTCACGCAAGTCCAGTGTCTTATTGCCCCGGCGGTTATAAAATTGGAAACCCTCAAGCTCGTTGCCCCAACCTGGACAACACTTAAAATACTTAAAATACTTAAAATACTTGAAATACTTAAAATACTTAAATTACTTAGAATACTTAAAATGCTTAAAAATACTTAAAATACTTAAAAAACTTAAAATACTTATAATACTTAAAATACTTAAATAAATTAAAATACTTTACATACTTAAAAAACTTTAAATACTTAAAATACTTAAAAAACTTAAAAAAATTATAATACTTAAAATACTTAAATAAATTAAAATACTTTAAATACTTAAAAAACTTTAAATACATAAAATACTCAAAATACTTCAAATACTTTAAATATGTTAAATACTTTAAAAAGTAATTAGCTACAATATTAAAATTATTAACATACTTAACATACTTTAAAGAACATCTTTCAAAGGCTTGAAATACTTAAAAATTTTAAAACCTGGAAAAATAATTGAAATACTTAAAAACTTTAAAAACATAGAATATTAAAATACCTAAAAAAATGAAAATACTTAAATCACACCTTAAAAAAATGAATATTTCAAATACTTAAAATATTTGAAATACTTGAAATATTAAAATACCCAGAAAAAATTAAATGCTTAAAATTATTTAAATACTAAACAAATTTTAAACACTTCAATAATTTCAAATACTTGAAATAATTAAAAACTTTAAAAACATATAATATCAAAATACCTTAACAAATGAATATACTTAAAATCATTAGCATATTAAACATACTTCAAAAATAAATATTTCAAATACTTAACATATTTTTAAAACTTATACAATATTAAAATACCTAGAAAAAAATAAATGCTTAAAATTATTTAAATACTCAACAAACTTTAAACACTTTGAATATTTAAAATACTTGAAATACTTAAAAACTTTTAAAAGTCACAATATTTACATACCTAAAAAATAAATAAAAATAAAAATACTTAAATTCATTAGCATATTTAACATACATCAAAATAATAGTAATTCAAAAAACTTATTATACATTACAAAATTAAAGTACCTAAGAAAATATAATTGCTTAAAATGCTTAAAAAAAGCTTATGCTTACAATATTGAAATCATTAAAATTATTAACATTCTTTACCTGTCCCCATTTCTAGCTCAAAACAAATCGCCGAAATGTCACTCAGCGCATCCACGGGAACCAATAAAAAACGGGATTTTTTCGTTTCCAAAACCAAAACAAACCTCGCAGTCTGTCACACGCGTAGAATGCCCCGACAATTGACAGAAAACCGAAATCCCTACGAGTCCGCGACCAAGAAACTGTCACACGCGGAGATAAAACACGGGAACAGTCTTATGGACCATGTTCCTTTGATTCGGCAATCAAAACAAACACGCGAACCAACCGGGAACTGTTCTGTCTTTGCAGATTGTCCTCACTCTTACCTTGTTACTCCTCCTGCCGCTCGGTCCTCCTCCCGCGCTCTGTCCTCCTCCTGCCGCCCGGTCCTCTTCCTGCAACTTGGTCCTCCTCCTGCTAGCTCTTGGCTCCGTTGCCAATTCCAACGGAACGGCCGCAGATCTTTTCCCGGTTCCGGTGGACAGCACCTCTAAATCCCGGGTCCACAAATCACGGTCACTTTCACCGGCAAACACAACAAACAGGACACGACAAGTCACAACGCGATTGACTTCGTGGCTAATAAACACGCGGCTGAACTGGCAAGCGAAAACAAACTTGACAGTTCGAACGAAACTGTTCTTGATTGATCAAGATCACTCGTCATAAACATGGATAAAAATTCATAAACCCATGAATGTTATGCACGAATTCATGCATTTTATTCATGAAATCATGTAAACTTTCATGAAATCATGAAAACATGATTCATAAATTCGCGAATAAAATTTTACGGCGTAAAATTTACGCATGCATAAATAATCGTAAAATCATGAATATTTTTCATGAATTCATGAAGTTTAGTCATGACTTCATGTAAATCAGTCATGAAATCATGAATAGTGATATGCATGATTTCATGAAGGAAAATTCATGAATATTCGTAAAAATATTTTAGCCATGAATAAAATTCATAAATTCGTGCATTTTTATGCACGATTTCATGAATAAAATTCATGAAATCATGAAAGGTATCACGAAATCATGCACAAATTTATTCACGAATTCATGAATCGAAATTCACGATTTCTCGCACACTTTTTTTCCGTGAACGGAGCTTGGTTTTGCTCCGGCAAAAATTCAATTTCCGAAAGTCCTATGCGATATAAGCTTTTCGATTTATCTAATTTCGTCAATTCGGATTCGGATTTTTTGAAATTTTTTTTAGAATAACCCCCAGACCTTCATATGTTTTTTCTAATAAATTTTCTGTCATCTACACGGAAAAAAAAGGTTTCCGAAAATCATGCAAATCGTACCATGAAATCGTGAATATCGCGATTTTTGCTTTACGAATTTTTGAACTATGCATAATGGGCACGAATTATCCAGGAATCGTGAATAAATATGCATGACTTTCCATGACCGATTTCACTCGTAAACGTGAATAATATTCATGATTTCATGAAATGGATGCATGAAGTCGTGAAAATATTCACGATTTTATGAATAAAAATTCATGATTACGATCAAAAAATATACCTCGTGAATAAAAATTATGACTTCATGCATAAAATTCATGAAATCATGAATTTTTATGCATGACTTCGTGCACAAAATTCATGAAATCTCGAATTATTTTTACGATTTGTAAATGAAGGCGTAAAATATTCGCGATTTCATGCTCACAATTCATGAAAAATGTAAATAAATCATGAAATCGTGAATTTTATTCATGAATTCGTGCACAAAATTCATGAGTTCTGGAATATTTTTATGATTTATTTTTGAGGGCGTAAAAAAAATCGTTAAATCATGTATAAACTTCATGAAATCATGCATAAATTTCATGAATTCGTGATTTTTTTTATGAAATCATGAATTTAATTCACGTTTACGAGTGTATTCGGGCATGTCTAATCATGCATATTTATTCACGGCTCCTGGCTTATTCGTGCCCAATATGCATAGTTCAAAAATTCGTAAAGTAAAACTCGTAATATTCACGATTTCATGGTACGATTTTCACAATTTCCGGATTACTTTTTCTGTACATTTACCATATCGTGCCACTGGGGCACATACCGGAATTGACAAGGAATCCTGTTTTGTGAAAAAACGGAGCACATTTTATGTGATTCCAATGTACTATGGCCCCACCTGGCCACTTTGGAACCGGTCACCGGTTACCGGTGGTCACTGGGGACATTTCGGAATGTGCAAGGAACCCTGTCATGTGACATATCAAAATTCATGAAATTCAAATCTTTGGCCATTTTATGTGATGCCAATGAAATCTGGCCCCACCTGGCCACTTTGGAACCGGTCACCGGTTACCGGTGGTCACTGGGGACATTTCGGAATGTGCAAGGAACCCTGTCATGTGACATATCAAAATTCATGAAATTTAAAACTGTGGCCATTTTATGTGATGCCAATGAAATCTGGCCCCACCTGGCCACTTTGGAACCGGTCACCGGTTACCGGTGGTCACTGGGGACATTTCGGAATGTGCAAGGAACCCTGTCTTGTGACATATCAAAATTCATTAAATTTAAAACTGTGGCCATTGTATGTGATGCCAATGCACTCTGGCCCCACTTGGCCACTTTGGAACCGGTCACCGGTTACCGGTGGTCACTGGGGACATTTCGAATGTGCAAGGAACCCTGTCTTGTGACATATCAAAATTCATGAAATTCAAATCTTTGGCCATTTTATGTGATGCCAATGTAATTTGGCCCCACCTGGCCACTTTGGAACCGGTCACCGGTTACCGGTGGTCACTGGGGACATTTCGGAATGTGCAAGGAACCCTGTCTTGTGACATATCAAAATTCATGAAATTCAAATCTTTGGCCATTTAATGTGATGCCAATGAAATCTGGCCCCACCTGGCCACTTTGGAACCGGTCACCGGTTACCGGTGGTCACTGGGGACATTTCGAATGT
This sequence comes from Culex quinquefasciatus, assembly GCF_015732765.1. Lineage (NCBI taxonomy): Eukaryota > Metazoa > Arthropoda > Insecta > Diptera > Culicidae > Culex > Culex quinquefasciatus. Next base: position 65,883,157 of record NC_051861.1, on the reverse strand, counting down.
GCAAGGAACCCTGTCTTGTGACATATCAAAATTCATTAAATTTAAAACTGTGGCCATTGTATGTGATGCCAATGCACTATGGCCCCACCTGGCCACTTTGGAACCGGTCACCGGTTACCGGTGGTCACTGGGGACATTTCGGAATGTGCAAGGAACCCTGTCATGTGACATATCAAAATTCATGAAATTCAAATCTTTGGCCATTGTATGTGATGCCAATGTAATTTGGCCCCACCTGGCCACTTTGGAACCGGTCACCGGTTACCGGTGGTCACTGGGGACATTTCGGAATGTGCAAGGAACCCTGTCATGTGACATATCAAAATTCATGAAATTCAAATCTTTGGCCATTTTATGTGATGCCAATGAAATCTGGCCCCACCTGGCCACTTTGGAACCGGTCACCGGTTACCGGTGGTCACTGGGGACATTTCGGAATGTGCAAGGAACCCTGTCATGTGACATATCAAAATTTATGAAATTTAAAACTGTGGCCATTTAATGTGATGCCAATGTAATCTGGCCCCACCTGGCCACTTTGGAACCGGTCACCGGTTACCGGTGGTCACTGGGGACATTTCGGAATGTGCAAGGAACCCTGTCATGTGACATATCAAAATTCATGAAATTCAAATCTTTGGCCATTTTATGTGATGCCAATGAAATCTGGCCCCACCTGGCCACTTTGGAACCGGTCACCGGTTACCGGTGGTCACTGGGGACATTTCGGAATGTGCAAGGAACCCTGTCATGTGACATATAAAAATTCATGAAATTTAAAACTGTAGCCATTGTATGTGATGCCAATGTACTCAGGCTCCATCTGGCCACCTTGGAACCGATTACCGGTCACTGCGGAAGAATTCTGAATTCACAAAGGTCCCAGTTATGTGATGTTCAAAATGCTTTAAATAAATTAAAAATACAATCATAAATTTAGTAAAACCAACATTTAAAAACTTGACATGAGCATTTCGGAAACGTTAATTGGGTACCGATCGTTACTATACAAAAATACAACGAAAACTTAAATTAAATACAAAAAGACCTAAGGGATTACATGTGCAGTCAAGACTCGATTGTCTGATGAACTAATAATAGAATAATCGATAATTCGTATAATAAAGCCATAATTTTTGTCTCATTAATAACTCCAATTACAATAAAGTGATTAATTACAATAAAAGGATTTATTTTTGTAAATGCAGATGATCAAACACTTTAATTTGACGCAAATAGAGTCATAGAGAGTTGAATTGAAAATTAAAAAACACCGAAAATCTAAAAATACGCAACAAAATAAAAATCTTTAAAAACTTCAAAAACTCAAACTATTTAAAATACGCAAAAAAAATTAAATACTTCACAAACTCAAAATAATTGAAATACGCAAAATACATAAAATAAATAAAATGCTCATAAAACTTAAAATACTTGAAATACCTAAAATACTTTTTTTGTATACTTTATTATAGAGTTTTAAACTGTTTACTTAAAGCAATTAAAATTCTTAGAATACTTCAAATACTTCAAATACTTCAAATACTTCAAATACTTTAAATACTTTAAATAATTTAAATACTTTAAATACTTTAAATACTTTAAATACTTTGAATACTTTAAATTCTTTAAATACTTAAAATACTTTAAATACTTTAAATAATTTAAATACTTTAAATACTTTAAAAACTTTACATACTTTAAATACTTTAAATACTTTAAATACTTTAAATACTTTAAATACTTTAAATACTTTAAATACTTAAAATACTTTAAATACTTTAAATACTTTAAATACTTTAAATACTTTAAATACTTTAAATACTTTAAATACTTTAAATACTTTAAATACTTTAAATACTTTAAATACTTTAAATACTTTAAATACTTAAAATACTTTCAATACTTAAAGTACTTTAAATACTTTAAATACTTTAAATACTTTAAATACTTAAAAAGCTTTAAATAATTATAATACTTAAAATACTGAAAAAACTTAAAATACTTAATATACTTAAAATTCTCAAAATACTTGAAATACTTTAGATACTTAAAATACTTTAAGCACTTTTAATATATAAAATACTTTAAATACTTTAAATACTTTAAATACTTTAAATACTTCAAATACTTTAAATACTTTGAATACTTTAAATACTTTAGATACTTGAAATAATTAAAATAATTAAAATACTTTAACTACTTGAAATACTTAAAATACTTAAAATACTTAAAATACTTAAAATACTTAAAATACTTAAAATACTTAAAATACTTAAAATACTTAAAATACTTAAAATACTTAAAATACTTAAAATACTTAAAATACTTAAAATACTTAAAATACTTAAAATACTTAAAATACTTAAAATACTTAAAATACTTAAAATACTTAAAATACTTAAAATACTTAAAATACTTAAAATACTTAAAATACTTAAAATACTTAAAATACTTAAAATACTTAAAAATTTTAAAATACTTAAAATACTTAAAATACTTAAAATACTTAAAATACTTAAAATACTTAAAATACTTAAAATACTTAAAATACTTAAAATACTTAAAATACTTAAAATACTTAAAATACTTAAAATACTTAAAATACTTAAAATACTTAAAATACTTAAAATACTTAAAATACTTAAAATACTTAAAATACTTAAAATACTTAAAATACTTAAAATACTTAAAATACTTAAAATACTTTAAATATTTTAAATACTTCAAATACTTTAAATACTTTAAATACTTTAAATATTTAAAATACTTAAAATACTCAAAATTCTTAAAATACTTTAAATACTTGAAATACTTGAAATACTTGAAATACTTAAAATACTTAAAATACCTAAAATACTTAAAATACTTAAAATACTGAGAATACTTAAAATTATTTAAATTCTTTAAATACTTTAAATATGTTAAAACTTAAAATACTTAAAATATTTCAAGTTCTTGAAATATTAAAATACCTATAAAAATTAATTGCTTAAAATTATTTAAAAGCTTAACAAACTTTAAACACTTCAATTATTTCAAATACTTGAAATACTTGAAAACTTTAAAACATTTAATATTAAAATACCTGAACAAACGAATATACTTAAAAATAAATATTATGCTTAAAATTATTTCAACACTCAACAAACTCTAAACACTTGAAATATTTAAAATACTTGAAATACTTAGATACTTTTAAAGTCACAATATTAAAATTATTAAAATACGTTATTAACTTCAAATACTTTAAATATGTTAAATCCACTGTACTTTAAAATAATATGCTTACAATATTAAAATCATTAAAATTATTAACATACTTTACCTATGTCCCCATTTCTAGCTCAAAACAAAGCACCGAAATGTCACTCAGCGCATCCACGAGAACCGATAAAAACGGGATTTTTCGTTTCCAAAACCAAAACAAACCTCACTGTCTGTCACACGCGTAGAATTCTCCGGCAATTGAGAAAACCGAGATCCCTACGAGTCCACGACCAAGAAACTGTCACACGCGGAGATAAAACACGGGAACTGTCTTATGGACCATGTTCCCTTGATTCGACAATCGAAACAAACTGGGAACTATTCTGTCTCTTACCTTGTTACTCCTCCTGCCGCTCGGCACTCCTCCTGCCGCCTGGTCCTCCTCCCGCGCTCGTTCCTCCTCCTGCCACTCGGTCCTACTCTTGCTGCTCGGTCCTCCTCCTGCCATTCGGCCCTCCTCTTGCCACTCGGTCCTACTCTAGCCGCTCGGTCCTCCTCCTGCCGCCCGGTCCTCCTCCCGCGCTCGGTTCTCCTACTGCCACTCGGTCCTCCTCCTGCAGCTCGGTCCTCTTCCTGCTAGCCCTTGGCTCCGTTGCCATTTCCAACGGAACGGCCGCAGATCTTTTCCCGGTTCCGGTGGACAGCACCTCCAAATCCCGGGTCCACAAATCACGGCCACTTTCACCGACAAACACAACAGGACGCGACAAGTCACAACGCGTTTGACTTCGTGGCAAATAAACACGCGGCTGAACTGGCAAGCGAAAAACAAACATGACAGTTCGAACGAAACTGTTCTTGATTGATCAAGATCACTCGTCATAAACATGGATACAAATTCATAAACCCATGAATGTTATGCACGAATTCATGCATTTTATTCATGAAAACATGTAAACTTTCATGAAATCATGAAAAACATGATTCATAAATTCTCGAATAAAATTTTACGACGTAAAATTTACGCATGCATAAATAATCGTAAAATCATGAATATTTTTCATGAATTCATGCAGTTTAATCATGACTTCATGAAAATCAATCATGAAATCATGAATAGTGATATGCATGATTTCATGAAGGAAAATTCATGAATATTCGTAAAAATATTTTAGCCATGAATAAAATTCATAAATTCGTGCATTTTATGCACGATTTCATGAATAAAATTCATGAAATCATGAAAGGTATCACGAAATCATGCACAAAATTATTCACGAATTCGTGAATCGAAATTCACGATTTCTCGCACACTTTTTTTTCCGTGTAGATTACTTATCTTATACATTTAAATGAAGATTATAGCGGGTATGCAATCTCTGTTGTGTGCTCCCCTTCTTGAAGATTGATGATTCGGGTATGCGGCCACTTATGTGCGCTCCCCTTCTTGAAGATTGACGAAAACACCGCGTAAGGATATGCATCCGTTAATCAATAACGCGCTCCTTTACGGTTGTTTATTTCCGGCGCGGTTTCGCTGCTGCTAAAGCTGCTGCTGCTGCTGTTGTTGCTGCTGGTCGGCTGCCCTTAGCCGATTCCATCGTTGGCGTTCTTTTTCGTAAAAGATCTTCTTTTGACTCTTAGTCATTCGCGGCGGCGTTTGTCTTATTATTTTTTTGTTTTTTCCACTAACACCGATTGTTCATAGTTTCTCAGTATTGTTAAAAGTTCACATTTTACGAGGCACTGAATCAGGCCTTTTACACATTTTAAATTCGTTCTTGGCACTGATGTAGTGTTCAATCTGTTTACTGTTATTTTAATGGTTTCCATATTTACTGTACTTGTTGGTACAATTTGCGATTTTCCTTCGCGATCCAACGAAGTATTCCTAGAGCTCGCTGCAAAGTCGAAATGTTTAGATAGAATCTCGTGTCTATCATTTTCCGAATTTTTTCAACTGCTCTTTGGTGTTTTAACTCTGGAAATTGTTCAAGCATCCCGAGCTTGAGACACAAGCAATCTCGCAGTTCGATTCGCGTGATTTCTCTTTCCATTTTCACTGGTAAAGTTTTGTGTATCACTTAGAGTTCACTTCACTTTTTTTTACAAAGTCCCGAGAAAAAAAAGGAATTAAAAATCGCGGCGCGTTGCGTCCGAGCCGCTGCTCACGGTCGCCATGTAGCCTTGATTACTTCAAGGGTCTTAGAATTTTGGACCATAGGCTGTCATCCGAAGTAGATCGGTGTCCTCAAGCCTGGCTTGGGAGCGATCCCTAAATTGTACAGTTCTGGTCTGTGTTCTAAGAATGAATTTCTTTATTTGGTGGCTCCTGGCCCTTTTATATGAGTTTGGTTACATTTCTTACATCGTATTTATAGAGTTTACTCATTGGAGACATCTGGAGTTGGCTCTCTTTGTTTATGGCCCGAAGTGTCCTTTGCGCTGGATCAGCATTATCCAGCGCATGGCCACTTTGCCGTAAAACCCGAAAAATTGTACAACCCGAAACAGTCCCATGCGCAAGCACAGCAGTTATGCCAGCGCATATTGAACCGATTGTTATGCAATTTGAGTCCTGGGCCTGGCTGTGTGTGGCTCACTCAGCCGGGCAGGGCAATAAATTAAAATTGAAGTGTGAAGCAGTAAATGATGGGTTGCAACTAATTAGCTATGCAGGGTTGGTAAACCCGTGCAGGGATGGTAACCTATCACACGCCAATGTCCGCTCAACGGAACATCCCCGCGGGAACCCGGACCAATTCGGATTGTGGCCAGTTCGTTGAAAATGTTAATTTTCGTAATTTTTACATGTGTTTTGAAAATCGTGAAGTTTGACTCATATTCATACGGTGCCGCCAATGTCCGCTCAACGGAACATCCCCGCGGGAACCCGGACCAATTCGGATTGTGACTAGTCCACTAAAAATGTCCTTTTTAGTCCTTTTATTTATATTTTTATCATATTCATCGGAGCCGCCAATGTGCTTCCAACGGAACATTTCCGGGGGAACCCGGACCAATTAGGATTGTGGCCAGTCCACTCACAATGTCCATTTTCGTAATATTCACATGTGATTTTGAAAATCGTGAAATTTAACACCAATATTGCCCATATCCATACGATGCCGCCAATGTCCGCTCAAGGAACATCCCCGCGGGATTGCCCATATCCATACGGTGCCGCCAATGTCCGCTCAACGGAACAGTACGGGTTGTGGCCAGTCCAATGAAAATGTCCATCATCAATGTCCAGTTCCGTGGAACCATAAAAAGTCAATTTAAAAAAATCTTGATTCTCCTTTCACTTCAAGCAGATGTCAAATATTTGTGCGCGCTACTAGCGGGCGACTTTATTTGGTAATATGAGCGACTAGTGTGGGGAAGAGTGATGGTGGAGCGCTTCCAAATCCTTACTGCGCGCGCCAGGTGGAGATGGTCTAAGAGCAAAAGAAGACAATCGACTAACCGATAAGGATCCAAAACGTCAGATTGATCTGAATTAGAGAGCAAGCGAGATGACGTGAGCTGAAAACTGCGAAGACGAATGTGACGTGAAAGAGATGCCGATTAACTTCTCTTGCCCGTTTATTCAAAAAGTTTTTTTTTTTTCTGTGTAATTCGATTTCGTTGGTTGGTTTAGAAAGGCTAAAATAAATGTTACTTCTTGCAGGATATAAACTCTCCAGTGGATAAAGACCAATTGATTACACAATATGAACATCACGAGCATTTGATAAGATCACCTCCACCTGCATTTTGGCCACGTTCACCACAAAGCTTCGTGTTCAACAATACCAGCCAACCACTTATTTCTACAGAAATACATGGATCATAAACGTTCAGCAGGATTTGAGTTTCTGAGTAAATTTATGTTAAAATCGATATGGAGAATTAGTGACATCGAGTTTTTGTGAAGTATTTGCATTGAAGTTTGTTTATAATTAATGATAAAATCACCGGCAATATAATAAAAATGCTTTATTTTTTCCATTAAAAGTTATGAACATTTGAAAGAAATCAATATAAGGAATTGTAATTGTTCACGCGCTATATTAGAATATTAGGTTACATTCCTTTTAGGACCACCACGCGATCCACACCAGGGATGCAAGATTTGCAGATTTCTCTAAAAAGGAGAATGGGCGGATTTGGTCCAAGAATATGAATGAGACCAACTTTTCACCGAGACATGAAAAAAAGTCTTCTGGATCAACTCTCTAAACCCGGGTTGTTAATGTTTGAGCATTTTGGGTGAAAATGTACAAAAATCGTATTTTTGCATTTTCAAAAATCTCCCATAAAATCATTATTTAATTATGGATTTCGTTCATCTTGACTTCTTTCGACGCGTATCATGGAAAACTATCAGTTCTGACATGTCTTAGAGCAGGCCTGCCCAACGTCCGGCCCGCGACGGCTTTTCAAAAATGTTCTATGACCGGCCCTCAACACTGTTCATGAAATATTCAATAAATAAACTGAGTGTTAAAAAAATAAGCTTTAGATCAAATTTTCACATTACGTATGTAAAATTTAACTAGAAAATTTTTGTTTTTTTTATTTGTTTTTTTTTGCGATTAATTCAACGTATTATTTGGATTTTGCCTTTGTAGTTTTTTATGATTTTTGTTTTAAATTCTACGTTCTTCATGTTTGAATTTAATTCTTATCATTTCTATATTGATGATTTCAGAATCAATCATTAAACTGTAAAATGCCGCAAGAAAACAAAATTATCCATTTCGTGAAAATGTGAAAGATATGAAAAACATTGTTTTTTGTCTGAAAAAGCACAAAAAGACACTAATTTTTTTACAGTTTTTGCTGTGTTTAAATAAATTTTAAGTTTTTTTAGGAACTTGATTCAAAATGATTGATTCAAATAAGTATGCAAAAATAACGTTTTTTCAGAACATCTTTTCAGTGAAAACTTGTGTTTGAAATAAAAGCTTATAAAATTCAAATTATTCAAACTGAAGAAAAAACAGCTGCAAATATTTCTAAAATATTGAAATGTTAATATATGAATGGTTGTATTGGCAATTAAGTTTAAAAAAAAACTTGCAACGACCAATTGAATTAGAAGGTTTTTGCCTTTTTTTTACTAATATTTAAATTAATTATATCAGGGTATTCAATAGCAATCTACAAAAACATTACAATAAATTAAAAATAAACAGGTGAAAATGAATGGAAAAATACATTTTTGAATGTTATGATTATTATTTGCAACGCTAGTTTATTTATTTGATTACTTAAAATGAACCTAATAAGAATAATTAAATGAAATTTTTTTTTAATTTTTATATTTTTATCAAACATTGGTTCCGGCCCACTGCTTAAAAAAAATAAGATCTGGCCCGCAGGGCCAAAAGGTTGGGCACCCCTGTCTTAGAGACCCTAAATAGGGAGATTGGCCAGACTTTGCTAAATCGATTTGGCAACTACAGTGAATCAAATATAATCGGGCTGTAGTGGACGAAATTGGATGCTTCAAATTGCAAGAGGTGGGTTTTTTTGTCCTCTATCTGACCACCACAAAATTTCCCTCCGAGGGGTTAAACCGATTCCGGGACATTCCGGATTGTTTAACGGTATTGTTCCGAAACAGTATTTTTGGTCGAAAAATGTCAATAAAAAAGATGAAAACAATGTATATTTCGAACAAATATTGTTAAAACTTGTTCAATAGAGACTCTTACAACATAAAATAGCAATTTTATAAAAATAGTTGTTTATAAACTAATGTTTTGATAAGTTTTACATAAAAAAAAACTAGATTTAAACCAATTTTTAATATAAACTAACTTAACAAAGTTATCAGAAGTTCAAAGTTGTCACAAACTGGCTAGAGGTACTAGTATCTGACACAGAAACAACATTTCATAAATGAATTCACTTAAATCGATCAGATTTTGTACTTTTATTAGGGGTACGGACAATTATTTGACCTCTTTTTTTTGACTATTTTCAGTAAACTATTTTTGTAGGGTACGTTATCCATTAGTGGACCCCTTTCCTATAGTGGACCCTCTAAAGGGTTTTTGATGAAAAATTCAATAAAATCACAAGCGTGTTGTTGTCTACAAATCATTTATTTGGCATGTTCAGCATCATTTAAATCAATGTTGACTGATATTGATTTGTCCTTTTCACCAAAATAAGTGTTTTGAGTTCGACATCTGAAATCAGCCATGGCCACTAGCATTTTCACAACAAAACTGCATTTATATTTTATGATTAAATTAAATATCCAATCACTTTTTGACTGATTATTTAACTTCAGCAAGTCAAAATAATGTAAGTTTAAGGAACTTTACTAAAATAAAGCGAAGAACTGCTCATTTTCGAGCAAAATTACTGGGGTCCAATATAGGACAACGAAAATCCAAACTTTTCCAAAAGTGGACCCTGTTAATTAAACCTTCAAAAAAGAAAACTGTGTATTTAAGCAAAAGTTTCTCTTAAACATACAACAAATGCTTGTTGTTATCAACCTAAACGCATTTTTCAATTATGAGTATAAATATAGCTGTTTCATGTTAAAAGTACAAAAAATGCTGAAGCCGTAAAAAAATATAATTAATCAAAACTATAGTCAATTATACTTAATTGAAGCATCATAATTGCAGTTTGAAAAGATATTTTATAATAATAAATCAATAACAAAACATTTTTTTAAATAAACATGCGTGGTTTTATCAGCAAATCTATTGTTTAGTTTCGGTCAACCATTTATGTAATTAATATGGAAAAAATGTGCATCAAAATTACTTTTTAAAATTATTTTTATGTTTACAGTGGTTTTGAAACGTTTTCTCTGATCTTTTTGGAAATAAATGTGTTTAAATGTCTGTTAGGTTTTTGTTGTTTAAAGCCAAATTTGTTAACAAAACATATTTTTATGACGAAAACTGAGCAAAATCCATTTTTTATTCATTATATCTATTATTAGACCTACACCATGCATCAAAACATCAAATATCGGTTAATTTTGGTATAAAAATAACAGTTTGCCTATAGTGGACCCGGGTCCACAATCGGATTATGGACCCGGGTCCACTATAGGAAAAGGGGGTCCATAACAGGCAAAAAAACTTTTTTCAAATGGCTATTTTTCTGCTCAGAAACAAAAAAACTGATGAAACAAATACTCAAAATTGTTCAAAACACTCCAGATTCCATTATTTCGTACAAAGGGTTATGAAAAAGTGTTTAAAATATTGAAAATTTGTGAAAAATGTGCTTCGGCTCTACTAGGGGGTCCACTAATGGTTAAAATACCCTATTTTTTTTAGAAAAAGTTTTTTGCAAATCCAATGACAGTGTCTTAAAGAGGATATTCTGACGCGTCGATTGATGTATAAAATGTCAATCCACCCAGCAGGGCAATTTGGCCAAATCAAAAATCCAAGTATGCAGAAGTTATCTACCAAATTGGTACATATGTCTACCTCGAAGGTTTTTTAGTCTACCTCAATAGTTCAATAAGTAGCATTGCCCTGCTGGAAAGATACCTGTTTTCAAGAAAACGACGTCAAATCAACTTCTGAAGTAATACAAAGTAGTCTACCTCCGTTCTACCTAACGAATCTGCAATAAGATTTTTCCTAAACTTCTTATAAGTAGTACTTCTCTTTATACTTAATTTTCAAAGTACTTTATATATCGATTTTGACCACGGCATTGTGTTCCTTGGAAAATTCTAGCCCGATTTGACCTATACAAGTCCACACTTAAGTTCAAAATGGCGATTCTGGAGCAAATTAAAGATTGTTCAAAAATGAGCTACCATGCGTCTCCATCAAACAGAAGAATACACCCTTAAGTTCAATATATCTGCAGTTCTGATTATTCCTAGCATGTAGCAAGTGTTTCTGCTACAATATGATGCCGCATAAATATTTTATCAAATTCTACCACATAAAGAATAAAAGATAGCTAAAAAATATTTAATGATTAAAAAATGGAAATTTTAATAAAATGTCAAATAAAAGCTGCTCTGCTGATAGTCTGAGGCACATTCAATGATTGGAGAATGTTGTTCTGATGTCTAAGAATGATATTCAATCATTCTACCAAATTCTACCTCACTGTAAAATTGTTTTAAATTATTTTTTAAGAAATTTCAACAATTTCCTTAAGAAAATTGCAATTTTAATGAAATTTCAAATAAAAGAAGCCCTGCTGACAATCTGTGGCTCATTCAATGATTGGAGAATGTTGTTATGATGTCTAAGAATGATATTTAGTCATTCTACCAAATTCTACCTCATTGTAAAATTGTTCGCTGGCATACCCGACCAGAATGATTAATGATATATTTTGTTGAAGAACTTTATTTACTCGGCTCATCTCCTACAGTTATCATTCCGAGAAATGTCGAAGAATTGTTTAAATTATTAGACTTTGCCGAAATAAGTGTCACCATTCAACAAATGATATCGTTATAACACAGATAAACAGACGTGAATCTTAGTTGATTTTTTCAAAAAATCCATCGTCCCCACAAGAAAATTCAAAATTGGGCTGCACACTAGCGCGATCTGCAGTCCTGTTGCGGAAACCTCATCGTTTCAATAAACCACTATAAGAGTGTACCCTCTTCCCTTATCCGATTAAGCGTGTACAAAAAAAATGACGTTTGTATGCAAGGGGCTGGAAACTCTAATATTACTTAGGAATACTGAGTATATTAACGATATTCCAGTATACTTGTTAGTATACTAACCGACGCCAACCTCCTGTGGCCGAATGGTTACGGGTTTCGCCTCACAAGCGGAAAGTCATGGGTTCTTCTCAGGGTGGCAGCCTTAGGTTTAAGTTCAGAGGTAGCAGCAACCGCATGAGTATAAAACGGTTGCTTCACGTGCTTTTCAAGCATGTGATCGATCTTGGGATATTCCTTTGCGCCTCTTCCCAAAAAACTTTCCTCGTGTCTTCGCATGTAAATAATGCCCAGCCGATCGGTATTGCACTGCAGTCCAGTCGCTTTGTCCAGATCAGAGCAAAGGGAACACCGCAAAAGTAGCACCGCAAAAAGACAATTGTCTTTACAAGACCCCGCGCGGCAAATAATAGCTGCTGGGAAGAGCTTGAAAAATGACACGAAAAATTGTCACCGTGGTTCTAGCGATACATAGCGCACAAGGCACAAGGAAAGGAGTTTACAGCATCTGGATGGAACAGCACTTTCCCTCTCAATAGGGACTGTGTTATAGACAGGGCCCCGGCGATTGCCTGATATGAGCTACCGAACAACATTGGCAATATGGCGTCGTTTGTTTACAAACATGAGATTATTTGTGGACGAACCGAAAAAATTTCTTTTTTGTAAAACATTCTATAACTATTGTGCAATAACATTAAGTCTTACACAACAGACAAAATTTCGGTAAATTTTAGACCAGAATTTGTTGTATTATTATTTTTCATTTTAAACCGCTTTTATCGCGATTCTGATCAAGATTGCACTTCAAATCATCGTGCCTTTAGTGTATCTTTAGTTTTCACATCGATTCGCTGTAGATTCGTGATTTAATTTTAAAATTTAGCATAAATTAAAATATGTTGCAAAATTCCCAACTTCAGTCATGTGCAACAATTTCCACATCACCCATGCGGGAAACCGATAATGGAGTAATTCATGCGTTCCAAACTGTCAAAATTCCAAAAAGTCATTGCCAATCTTCGGTTCGCTGCTTTTGTTCGTGTTTGAAGTTTCGGGCCGAGACACTGGTTATAGATCTGGAAATGCTTGATAACAGTAAAAATGGGTAACACGCTACAATAGTTCTCGTAATCAGGATTAAGTGGCTTAATACTCAAACAGAGAAAAAAAAATACTAACCGAAAAGCAATAAACTGTTAGTATTTTAAGATACTCTCAGTATATTGGTAAGCATACTGGCGATATGTAAAGGAAATAATAAGTATACTAACATATATTTTGATATACTGATTAACATAATAATTATAGCTCTAAGAGTTTCCAACCCCTTGTTTGTATGCTGTTTATGTAATGAAACCACGGGGATGCTTCGGCTGTCATCTGCATACAATGTCACTGAAGCCTAAAAAGTACCGAATTTTGGTGTCTAGTGTCAAAATTATGGGGAGTAACATGACGAAAAGGGCGCAAAATCGATAGGACGAAAATATTTTATTTCTTTATTTTTGTTTCGTTAGTTAAAATGAAATTAAATATGTACCATTAACGAAACTATTGGCACTACGCCCCCCGGGGCATGGCCTTCCTCTAACGTGGGATTTCTGCTCCAGCGCCTCTGACGAGACAGGAGAAACCGGGACCGACGTTTTACTTCACCATCCGATAGAAGCTCAGTGGATAAGGCGGGAATCGAACCCGCGTCTCATAGCATCATCGGGATCGGCAGCCGAAGCCGCTACCCCTGCGCCCCGGGACGCCACGGTAAATATGTACCATTATCCGGGGTAAATCAAAACACATGGGGTGAATTGAGAAGTGATTAAAATCACACAGCAATGTTTTTGCACAATATTTGAATATTTTTTAATTTGTTTCAGTAGGAATATACACAGAACAACAAAATTAGTTTCTAAATTTGAACTTTTATGTCTAAAAACAGCTGTTCTGGCTTTCTTGTCGAAAATTTACCAACACATTCAAACCACGGGGTACCATAGAAGTTGGTTTGTTTGACTCAAAAACATGCTTTTGCCCCACAACGTGAGCCCCAAAACGTCCCTAACAATGGGCTATGCCCTGTTCGTGGACTCGCTCTTAAGGTTTCCCAACAACATGGTTGAGCTCAATCGCCTCAAATTGTAGATTTAAATTAACATTAGGATTAGGTTCATTGGCCAAATAAGAATTTGCGGAAGACATTTCAGAGGATTTGAAAAAGACACCTGCTGGGAAGCTTTGCCTTAGACCTGATGCTCAACATATATTGTTGTTGGCGGCATTTATGGTTTATTTTAATGAAAAGAATCAATATGAGCAGCTACAGGATTATTTTCCACAAAATAAATAAGACTTATTATATTTTGATTTGTGACCCTCTGAAATGTTATTCCCGAAATAGCGCCACCAAACATTTGGTGGCGGCTTCAGCAAGCTACGTCAGTATCACGGGCCTGAATGAAACATTGTTATGTTCGAGGGTAAGTTTTTTTTTGAATCAGACAAATTATCGGGAAAAATGCTGCCAAAGTTCCACGCGATGGCGTCAAAGAATGCAAATTAAACAGTTGCTGCACCAGAAACATTGCATTGTGGTATCCTCTTGCGTACGGCGTTCCGCAGCAGATTCCACTCCGCGGTCCGGAACAGACATGAACCATCATTTGTACAGGGTGACAAAGGCAGGTCAAAAGGCCTTGGCTAAAGTGAACAAGGAGGAGCTAGGAAAGAAAACTTTTGTGTTTATTTTAAACGGAGTGGCGAAATTAACGAGAATCTCAATAGGAATAGTTTGCTTTCGCAGTTGATGATGCAAAAAACAACAACGTGGATTCAAAAATCTCCCAAAATAACAGTTCTTTTAATTTATCAAAAACTCCTGTATCATTTCATAACAAATTTGAATAAAATTTGATCAAAACGATGTTCTTATGCAATTTTCCCTTTGATTTTCACAAAACCTCGTGCTTTTTGTTCTGCTGCAACAGCAATCAAGCGGCATAAACAGAAATATCCCGTGCTCATACACACAACCAATCAATTCAAGAAACGTCAAAGTGTACGGTGGCGACATCATAGACAAATCCAGCGAAAGCTCAACGCTGCTTTTTGATGGTGAGAGATTTGACAGCTCCCATACTAAATGTCTCGATTTTCATACTTTTTGTTAATTATCTTTTAAAATAAAATACTTAACATATGAAAACTATATATTTTGGTGCCCAAAATTCCTGCTGAATCGAATGGTGTACTTATCTCGATTGCAAATTTTTGAGCAGTTTTCATTTTAATAATATTCTAGACACATTTTGTGCACCTAATCAATCAATACTTTTATCATAAATAATCATTTTATTGCTTAAAATTGAGTTTTCCTGAGCTCCCATATTCAAATACATGGAAGCTGTCATTTATAACACCATTGGCCACCTAGCGGCCATTTCAAACTGGATTCATCTATTCTTGATCGTGTCTCGTTGCGGTACTATGGCATCCATGTTTTTTGCTTGTTTGAATTTGAATTGACCGTTTTCGTTGGCGATGGAATAGAAAAGAGTTTCACGTCTGTTTGTCTGTGGTTATAATTTTGTTTTATGGTTATGACAATATAACAACGATATCACAAATGGTAACCAAACTAGGTGAAGTTTCTTTATAATTTCGACCATTCTTCGTTCGGTTTTTGAATATGCGGGTTGCTGCAATACCAGGTTGGATGAGCTTATTGTAACCGTTACACTTTGGTGCCCAACCAAAATTTGACCTTTAGTCGGGTTTCAAGGGTGTCGTGTCCCTAGGAGGCCAACTCAAATTCCTCTCATCCAGCTCGAAGTCTCCCGTTCTTTAAATCTACCCATCTCTTTTACTCTACCTAACATTGTGGCGAGCTTTCCCAACATCCGGGAATCATCTCGTTTCCACCCATCTTGCATCACTGCTCAAACTTTTCTCTTCAATTCAATCGAAGCTCAAAATAAATCGGGTAGGTTTCCAGACTACCCTTCTTAAATTCTCACTCAAAACTGATTGAAATTTCCTGACATCAACAAATCAATCCACATCTCTGACAAACCATTCTGTAACTCGGTCCGAAAATCAATCGAAGCTCAAACATAAGTCGGGTAGGTTTCCAGAATACCCTTCTTAAATTCTCATTCAAAACTGATTGAAATTTCCTGACCTCAACAAATCAATCCACATCTAAGAAAAACATTCTGTAACACAGCCCAAGACATTCAATCGAAGCTCAAAAATAAGTCGGGTAGGTTTCCAGACTACCCTTCTTAAATTCTCACTCAAAACTGATTAAAATTTCTTAAATCATCAGATCAATCTACTACCTTGACATAATATTCTGTAACTCAACCCAAAAATCAATCGAAGCTCAAACATAAGTCGGGTAGGTTTCCAGACTACCATTCTTAAATTTTCACTCAAAATTGATTGAAATTTCCTAAAATCATCAAATCAATCCACATCTTTGACAAACCATTCTGTAACTCAGTCCAAGACATTCATTCGAAGTTCAAACATAAGTCGGGTCAAGACCTAATTCGACGCACAGCCAGAAAATATTCACATCGCAAAAAGTTTCCGTACGGGGGGGAAGGGGGTACGGACAAATATTTGACTCACTGTATAGAGATAGCTAAGAGAGCCTCTAAAAATTTCAGTGATGACCGAACATCCATCAGAGATGGATCCGCGAGTGTAATTGTATTGCTCACACACACATGCACACATTTCAAGTTTATTTTTTATTCGTCAAGCTTACAATTTTCTGACATACTAGATATTGTGGATTTAGCGGAAAACGGAATCGACGTAACACCTTATAATATGGCCCTCTTAAACCTTGCGGTTTTCGTCTACGGATCCACAGGTGTTTATCGTTCTTTTTGCGACATGAGCAATTCTCTACAAAACCGGCTGATTTCGACCATTTTTATTTTTTGTTTTTTTTTTTTTATTTGGCTCAAACTTTGTGGGGGCCTTCCCTATGACCAAAGAAGCCATTTTGCATCATTAGTTTGTCCATATAAATTTCCATACAAATTTGGCAGCTGTTCATACAAAAATGGTACGCAAATATTCGAAAATCTGTAACTTTTGAAGGAATTTTTGATCAATTTGGTGTCTTCCGCAAAGTTGTAGGTATTGTTAAGGACTATTTAGAAAAATAGGTACACGGAAAAAAAAATTCCCGATTTTGACGAAGAACTTTGTCCTAAGGGCTCTATTCTGGTGAGGTGTCAATCCAGAAAAACGAAAAATGTCGCGCGTTACGAAAATGTTGCATGCTTGGTACTGCGGAAGGGGTCTGCAACGAATGAAATGTGGCAACAATGGTGCAACATTCTCGCGTGACAGTTCCAAGAAAGCAGGAGACGAGGCAAAATTTGCACCATGTTGCCACATTTCATGCGGACTATATAAGCTAACAGATAGCCTCTGAACAATTTAGTTTCGACCGAAAATCCGTCAGAGACGGATCGACGGTGGTAATTTTATTGCTCACACACATACACACATTGAAAGACACAGTTTGTGCACCAACTTGGGAGGAATTCTGTTCTAAAGAACATTGTTAGAATGGTCACTCGGAAACCAGAGTGATTCAAGGCAATGGGGTTGGGACCAAACTGGTAGGATGTTGGCCACACCCGGAGTGGCCATGGCCCTGAGGGAAGGTTTTACCGGGGGACATTTATCGAACCATACGACTTGGGCAATATGGGTATCAAAATTCATGGTTTTGATACTGGTAATGAAAATGGTTATTTTGACAGGATTGGCCACACCCGGAGTGGCCATGGCCCTGAGGGAAGGTTCTACCGGGGGGACATTTATCGAACCATACGACTTGGGGCAATATGGGTATCAAAATTCATGGTTTTTGATACTGGTAATAAAATGGTTATTTTGACAGGATTGGCCACACCCGGAGTGGCCATGGCCCTGAGGGAAGGTTTTACCGGGGGGACATTTATCGAACCATACGACTTGGGGCAATATGGGTATCAAAATTCATGGTTTTGATACTTGTGATGAAAATGGCCATTTTGACAGGATTGGCCACACCCGGAGTGGTCATGGCCCTGAGGAAGGTTCTACTGGGGGGACATTTATCGAACCATACGACTTGGGGCAATATGGGTATCAAAATTCATGGTTTTTGATACTGGTAATAAAATGGTTATTTTGACAGGATTGGCCACACCCGGAGTGGCCATGGCCCTGAGGGAAGGTTTTACCGGGGGGACATTTATCGAACCATACGACTTGGGGCAATATGGGTATCAAAATTCATGGTTTTTGATACTTGTGATGAAAATGGCCATTTTGACAGGATTGGCCACACCCGGAGTGGCCATGGCCCTGAGGGAAGGTTCTACCGGGGGGACATTTATCGAACCATACGACTTGGGGCAATATGGGTATCAAAATTCATGGTTTTTGATACTTGTGATGAAAATGGTTATTTTGACAGGATTGGCCACACCCGGAGTGGCCATGGCCCTGAGGGAAGGTTCTACCGGGGGGACATTTATCGAACCATACGACTTGGGGCAATATGGGTATCAAAATTCATGGTTTTTGATACTGGTAATAAAATGGTTATTTTGACAGGATTGGCCACACCCGGAGTGGCCATGGCCCTGAGGGAAGGTTTTACCGGAGGGACATTTATCGAACCATACGACTTGGGGCAATATGGGTATCAAAATTCATGGTTTTTGATACTTGTGATGAAAATGGCCATTTTGACAGGATTGGCCACACCCGGAGTGGTCATGGCCCTGAGGGAAGGTTCTACTGGGGGGACATTTATCGAACCATACGACTTGGGGCAATATGGGTATCAAAATTCATGGTTTTTGATACTGGTAATAAAATGGTTATTTTGACAGGATTGGCCACACCCGGAGTGGCCATGGCCCTGAGGGAAGGTTTTACCGGGGGGACATTTATCGAACCATACGACTTGGGGCAATATGGGTATCAAAATTCATGGTTTTTGATACTTGTGATGAAAATGGTTATTTTGACAGGATTGGCCACACCCGGAGTGGCCATGGCCCTGAGGGAAGGTTTTACCGGGGGGACATTTATCGAACCATACGACTTGGGGCAATATGGGTATCAAAATTCATGGTTTTTGATACTGGTGATGAAAATGGCCATTTTGACAGGATTGGCCACACCCGGAGTGGCCACGGCCCTGAGGGAAGGTTCTACCGGGGGGACATTTATCGAACCATACGACTTGGGGCAATATGGGTATCAAAATTCATGGTTTTTGATACTGGTAATGAAAATGGTTATTTTGACAGGATTGGCCACACCCGGAGTGGCCATGGCCCTGAGGGAAGGTTCTACCGGGGGGACATTTATCGAACCATACGACTTGGGGCAATATGGGTATCAAAATTCATGGTTTTTGATACTGGTGATGAAAATGGCCATTTTGACAAGATTGGCCACACTCGGAATGGCCATGGCCCTGAGGGAAGGTTCTACCGGGGGGGGACATTTATCGAACCATACGACTTGGGACAATATGGGTATCAAAATTCACGGTTTTTGGTACCGTCCCAAGTCGTATGGTTCGATAAATGTCCCCGGTAGAACCTTCCCCAGGGCCATGGCCACTTCGGTTGAGGCCGATCCTGCCAAAATGTCCATTTTCATTACCAGTATCAAAAACCATGAATTTTGATAAAAATATTGCCCCAATTTATATGGTTCGATAAATATCCCCCGGTAAACCTTCCTCAGGGCATTTGAATAAATTGATTACTCCTTTATTTGACCTTCTAGCCAAATGGTGTCTTCGGAAGAGTTGTTGTACTTGATAAGGGCTATCTTTTAAAGTTATGACATACAGGGTGACGACCTTCCAGGGTGTCAACCAAAACTAACTCTGTTGGATGACGTTGTAGGGCTTTGGTGTATTGCGCAAAGTTGTAGAGGAGAAAATTTCATGAAAGTTTGTCAAAGGCGCCAAATTCTTAATCTACTACGTCATTTTTGCAAAAATGGTAAAAAAACATTTTTGGGATAACTTAAAATGTTAGCATTTTAGCGGCCTACTATGTTCTGAAGAGTTGTTTATGACATAAAATTACACATCTTTGCCCAAGACAGCAAAATGTTGTGAGCCTTTATTGAGGAGTTATAACCATTTGTAAGTGATTTTGAGCATATTTTTAAGTTGCAATGTTTTCGAAATGGCGAATTTTGGCGCAAAACCGAACAATGCACATGAAAGTACACACTTTCAACTACATTTTCTGAAAATATCTCCGTGTCTATCGGTGTCGATTTAGAGATACAGTGGACTCTCTCATTGTCGATCTTCTCGATATCAATATTACTCCAGCTGTCAATAAATTTTTCAGTCCCTTCAAATAGATTGCTTTGATTTTTTGTTCTATAATTTCATAACTCCTGCTCTCGACGGTCCCTTCAATATCGACAACAAGAGAGTCCACTGTATCTCAATTTGAATTTGACGGTATTTAATCAATTTATTTATAATTTTTAAGCGAAATCTTATTGAAACGTGGTAATAATCGGTAAATTGAAAGGGTAAATTGATCGATTTTAATATTGCTTATTGCGAGATAAAATCACGTTTCTCCTTCGCTGTGAGTGACAGGAGATTATTGCCGCCTTATTACCGCAGTGCAATGCTTGAAAAGGGATCTATCACTGAATGGGACTGCTCGATATTCGATAGAACTTTCTGTCAGCGATCATTTTCCAAAACGATATTTGATCGCTGACACACAACGCCTATCATGACCGTCGTTGCTTGGCGACGGTCAGTGAACGTAAACACGAAGACGAAACGAACGAAAAATCTAGCAAAACAATGCAAAGGACCGAAGCCGAAGTGTAAACAAAGAGTCTATCCTGCTCACGTCAGTTGATGTTTACATTCGGAACGAGCAGGATAGACTCTTTGTTTACACTTCGGCTTCGGTCCTTTTGCATTGTTTTGCTAGAAATGCCTTAAGCTCAAGCAGCCGCCCGAACGAGACAACGTGCTCTTTCTCTTTCTCTTGTTTTTGTCTCTCTCTTCCTAATGTATGCTGCGTGGTGACAGGAGTCATATGATTGCTATCATTGAAGAGATGATCGGAATCTCGGTAGAATGTCAAACGAACGCTCTCCAAGCGATTTTCTCCTGGAGGGAAGTCAATGATTGTGTGAGTGACTTTGCGTAGCACTCATTCCTTTGTGTGTGAAACGAACGAAAGTAGAATGTAAAAATCGAGTTGTCGTGGTGAAGACGATTGGAGTGTTCTGTCAGCTATCACCAAAAAAGTCGAAATTTCGCAAGCCCTGCCGCAGTGTAAAAATCAGCAAGTTGAACTGAAATGCTGGTTGATTTGGCTGTCAACTTGATTTGTTTTCAATATTTTCCAAAAAGTCAGCTCAAAACTCCAGGCAACCTTTGACAACAGCCAAAAATTTGTTCTGCGGTTGTCTTGCGGCTGTCATGCGACCATTATCTTACGGTCGTATCACCGCACGTGAACTCTAATTATTGACGCCCGCAGTAAAACATTTTTCATGCTTAAAATTATGATACACATTTTATAATTATGAATAAATACATGTTTTCCCAAAAATAATGTAAGTGAAAATTTTATATAATTGTTCGTATTTAAAATTAAGTATTTCCTTTTATATGTGGTCACTCTGGAAAGGTTGTCGTATTTTTTCATAGACAATGTAATTTCCATAAAAATCGATCAATTTACCTTTCAATTTACCGATTTTCACCATGTATTCATTATGATTTCGAATAACATTTATAAATAAACAAGCCTTACCCGAAAAACTTCGTCTTTTCCTTTTTTCGTTTGTTGACGTTTTTAGCTTTTTCCTTACCTCAGCCTCCTATGATCAAAATTTGATTTTACGCAACGTTTTCCATGCAATCTGCAGATTTTCTGGAATCCGTTCCAGAGTGGCCAAAGTTGCCACTTTTTGGCATAAGAACCTTCCTTGGGCTTATACGAACCCAAAGCAACAAAGAGCACCTCGATCCGACGCTCCGTATTGAACTGATTCGCGTTCGAACAAAACCATCGAAATTTTTTATATATATAGAAGATTGATTAAAAATTGGCACATTCAAATTGCGATATCTAAAAATATATACAAGGAGATATTTTCAGGAAATGTAGTTGAAAGTGTGTACTTTCAGGTGCATTGTTCGGTTTTGCGCCAAAATGCGCCATTTTGAAAACATTGCAACTTGAAAATAGGCTCAAATCACTTAAAAATTGTTATAGGGGAACTATACCCTTTCTCAGCCTATTTCTATTATCGGCCTATCAACACTTTGATCATGAATTACAGCTTTCATACAGTGTTTTTGACTGTTCCAAAGTAATAAATAGCTCAAATTCAAGTGAGCAAGCAACTCTCCATTGTTGATACATCTGAAAATGTTGATTTAATAGCGGAAAACTGCAAAAGTGATGAGAATTGGTCGAACGGCTTAGTGTGATTAGAATGGGTTTATTTCCCCCTAACTCCTTAATAAAGGCTCAAAACATTTTGCTGTTTTCGGCAAAGATATGTAATTTTATGTCATAAACAACTCTTCAGAACATAGTAGGCCGCTAAAACGCTAACATTTTAAGTTATCACAAAAAAAGTGCTTTTTGGACCATTTTTGCAAAACTGGCGTATATCTCGAGTAGATTAAGAGCTCCAAATTTGGCGCCTTCGACCAACCTTCATGAATTTTTCTCCTCTACAACTTTGCCCAAGACACCAAAGCCCTACAACGTCATCCAACAAAGTTAATTATGGTTGACACCCTGGAAGGTCGTCACCCTGTATGTCAATAACTTCAAAAGATAGCCCTTATCAAGTACAATAACTCTTCCGAAGACACCATTTGGCTAGGACGTCAAATAAAATAGTTATCAATTTATTCCACTTAATTTTGCCATTCCGAACACTGTGCAATGGCCACTCCGGTGTGGCCAATCCTGTCAAAATGGCCATTTTCATTACCAGTATCAAAACCATGAATTTTGATACCTATATTGCCCAAGTCGTATGGTTCGATAAATGTCCCCCGGTAAAACCTTCCTCAGGGCCATGGCCACCGGGTGTGGCCAATCCTGTCAAAATAACCATTTTCATTACCAGTATCAAAAACCATGAATTTTGATACCCATATTGCCCCAAGTCGTATGGTTCGATAAATGTCCCCCCGGTAGAACCTTCCCTCAGGGCACTGGCCACTCCGGGTGTGGCCAATCCTGTCAAAATAACCATTTTATTACCAGTATCAAAAACCATGAATTTTGATACCCATATTCCCAAGTCGTATGGTTCGATAAATGTCCCCCGGTAGAACCTTCCCTCAGGGCCATGGCCACTCCGGGTGTGGCCAATCCTGTCAAAATAACCATTTTCATTACCAGTATCAAAAACCATGAATTTTGATACCCATATTGCCCCAAGTCGTATGGTTCGATAAATGTCCCCCCGGTAAAACCTTCCCTCAGGGCCATGGCCACTCCGGGTGTGGCCAACATCCTACCAGTTTGGTCCCAACCCCATTGCCTTGAATCACTCTGGTTTCCGAGTGACCATTCTAACAATGTTCTTTAGAACAGAATTCCTCCCAAGTTGGTGCACAAACTGTATCTTTCAATGTGTGTATGTGTGTGTGTGAGCAATAAAATTACCACCGCCGATCCGTCTCTGACGGATTTTCGGTCAAAACTAACTGTTCAGAGGCTATCTGTTAGCTTATATAGCTCGCATGAAATGTGGCAACAATGGTGCAACATTCTCGCGTGACAGTTCCAAAAAAGCAGGAGACGAGGCGAAATTTGCACCATGTTGCCACATTTCATGCGAGCTATATAAGCTAACAGATAGCCTCTGAACAGTTAGTTTTGACCGAAAATCCGTCAGAGACGGATCGACGGTGGTAATTTTATTGCTCACACATACACACATTGAAAGACACAGGTTGTGCACCACCTTGGGAGGAATTCTGTTCTAAAGAACATTGTTAGAACGGTCACTCGGAAACCAAGTGATTCAAGGCAATGGGTTCAAACTGGTAGGATGTTGGCCACACCCGGTGGCCATGGCCCTGAAGGTTCTGCCGGGGGACATTTATCGAACCATACGACTTGGGCAATATGGGTATCAAAATTCATGGTTTTTGATACTGGTGATGAAAATGGCCATTTGGCAGGATTGGCCACCCGGAGTGGCCATGGCCCTGAGGAAGGTTCTACCGGGGACATTTATCGAACCATGCGACTTGGGGCAATATGGGTATCAAAATTCATGGTTTTTGATGAAAATGGCCATTTTGGCAGGATTGGCCACACCCGGAGTGGCCATGGCCCTGAGGGAAGATTCTGCCGGGGGGACATTTATCGAACCATACGGCTTGGGGCAATATGGGTATCAAAATTCATGGTTTTTGATACTGGTGATGAAAATGGCCATTTTGGCAGGATTGGCCACACCCGGAGTGGCCATGGCCCTGAGGGAAGGTTCTGCCGGGGGGACATTTATCGAACCATACGACTTGGGGCAATATGGGTATCAAAATTCATGGTTTTTGATACTGGTGATGAAAATGGCCATTTTGACAGGATTGGCCACACCCGGAGTGGCCATGGCCCTGAGGGAAGGTTCTGCCGGGGGGACATTTATCGAACCATACGACTTGGGGCAATATGGGTATCAAAATTCATGGTTTTTGATACTGGTGATGAAAATGGCCATTTTGGCAGGATTGGCCACACCCGGAGTGGCCATGGCCCTGAGGGAAGGTTCTGCCGGGGGGACATTTATCGAACCATACGACTTGGGGCAATATGGGTATCAAAATTCATGGTTTTTGATACTGGTAATAAAATGGTTATTTTGACAGGATTGGCCACACCCGGAGTGGCCCTGAGGAGGAAGGTTTTACCGGGGGACATTTATCGAACCATACGACTTGGGGCAATATGGGTATCAAAATTCATGGTTTTGATACTGGTGATGAAAATGGCCATTTTGGCAGGATTGGCCACACCCGGAGTGGCCATGGCCCTGAGGAAGGTTCTACCGGGGGGACATTTATCGAACCATGCGACTTGGGGCAATATGGGTATCAAAATTCATGGTTTTTGATGAAAATGGCCATTTTGGCAGGATTGGCCACACCCGGAGTGGCCATGGCCCTGAGGAAAGATTCTGCCGGGGGGACATTTATCGAACCATACGACTTGGGGCAATATGGGTATCAAAATTCATGGTTTTTGATACTGGTGATGAAAATGGCCATTTTGGCAGGATTGGCCACACCCGGAGTGGCCATGGCCCTGAGGAAGGTTCTGCCGGGGGACATTTATCGAACCATACGACTTGGGGCAATATGGGTATCAAAATTCATGGTTTTTGATACTGGTGATGAAAATGGCCATTTTGACAGGATTGGCCACACCCGGAGTGGCCATGGCCCTGAGGGAAGGTTCTGCCGGGGGGACATTTATCGAACCATACGACTTGGGGCAATATGGGTATCAAAATTCATGGTTTTTGATACTGGTGATGAAAATGGCCATTTTGGCAGGATTGGCCACACCCGGAGTGGCCATGGCCCTGAGGGAAGGTTCTGCCGGGGGGACATTTATCGAACCATACGACTTGGGGCAATATGGGTATCAAAATTCATGGTTTTTGATACTGGTAATGAAAATGGCCATTTTGGCAGGATTGGCCACACCAGAGTGGCCATGGCCCTGAGGGAAGGTTCTACCAGGGGGACATTTATCGAACCATGCGACTTGGGGCAATATGGGTATCAAAATTCATGGTTTTTGATACTGGTGATGAAAATGGCCATTTTGACAGGATTGGCCACACCCGGAGTGGCCATGGCCCTGAGGGAAGGTTCTGCCGGGGGGACATTTATCGAACCATACGACTTGGGGCAATATGGGTATCAAAATTCATGGTTTTTGATACTGGTGATGAAAATGGCCATTTTGGCAGGATTGGCCACACCCGGAGTGGCCATGGCCCTGAGGGAAGGTTCTACCGGGGGGACATTTGTCGAACCATGCGACTTGGGGCAATATGGGTATCAAAATTCATGGTTTTTGATGAAAATGGCCATTTTGGCAGGATTGGCCACACCCGGAGTGGCCATGGCCCTGAGGGAAGATTCTGCTGGGGGGACATTTATCGAACCATGCGACTTGGGGCAATATGGGTATCAAAATTCATGGTTTTTGATGAAAATGGCCATTTTGACAGGATTGGCCACACCCGGAGTGGCCATGGCCCTGAGGGAAGGTTCTGCCGGGGGGACATTTATCGAACCATACGACTTGGGACAATATGGGTATCAAAATTCATGGTTTTTGATACTGGTGATGAAAATGGCCATTTTGACAGGATTGGCCACACTTGGAGTGGCCATGGCCCTGAGGGAAGGTTCTGCCGGGGGGACATTTATTGAACCATACGACTTGGGGCAATATGGGTATCAAAATTCATGGTTTTGATACTGGTAATGAAAATGGTTATTTTGACAGGATTGGCCACACCCGGAGTGGCCATGGCCCTGAGGGAAGGTTCTACCGGGGGGACATTTATCGAACCATACGATTTTGGCAACATGGTTTTTGGGACTGGACATAAAAATTGCCATTTCGATAGTGGTTGTAAAGTCCATGATTTCCGGATGCAGCTCTATCGCTGCCGTTTTTTCTGGGAAGGGGGTGGGGGATGTTTTGGCAATTTATATCCATAGAGAGGCCATTGATTGAATACATTTTATTAGAATTAATTATTCAGGATTAAATAAATAGGCAAAGAATTAAAAAATATAAATAAAAATAGCATGATTTTTAGAGTTTTGTACAAAGTTCTTTGTCATATTGGTCATGTAGAACATAACCCCCTGCACCTTTTTTTATTAACTTTTTTTTTACAAAAACTCAAATTCCCAAAATACGTATTTTTTGATTTTCGAGATTTTTTGATATGTTATAGGGGACAAAAATCCGCAACTTTTGAGCTATAGAGAAACATGGTCAAAAAATCTGCCGCCAAGTTATGATTTTTTGAAAAACTGGTGATTTTTGGAAAAAATCGAAATTTCACACATAAAATTTTTGACCTCATTTTTATGCAAAATTGAATTTGCAATCGAAAAGTACTTTACATTTTGATAAAGGCTCCGTTTTCAAGATATAGCCACCGAAAGTTTGATTTTAGCGAAATATTTGCAGTTTTCAATTTTTAAAATAGTGACCATGAGTGACCATTTCTAAAAATATTTTTTGAAAAGTTCAGAAAATTTGCTATAAAATTGTCTAAGAGACATTGAAGATTGGACCTCTGGTTGCTGAGATACAGCGGCAAGAAGAAACACGAAAATTGAAGTTTTCTAAGTCTCACCCAATCAGCCCACCATTTTCTAATGACGATATCTCAGCAATTAATGGTCCGATTTTCAATGTTAATACATGAAACATTCGTGAAATTTTTCGATCTTTTCGAAAAAAATATTTTGAAAAAAATTAAATCAAGACTAACATTTTAAAAGGGCCAAACTTTGAATATTATGCCCATTTAAAATGTTAGTCTTGATTTAAAAATTTTCAAAGTATTTTTTTCGAAAAGATCGGAAAATTTCACGAATGTTTCATGTATTAACATTGAAAATCGGACCATTAATTGCTGAGATATCGTCATTAGAAAATGGTGGGCTGTTTGGGTGAGACTTAGAAAACTTCAATTTTCGTGTTTCTCTTTCTTTAAGCCGCTGTATCTCAGCAACCAGAGGTCCAATCTTCAATGTCTCTAAGACAATTTTATAGCAAATTTTCTGAACTTTTCAAAAAATATATTTTCAGAAATGGTCACTCATGGTCACTATTTTTAAAAATCGAAAAACTGCAAATATTTCGCTGAAATCAAACTTTCGGTGGCTATATCTTGAAAACGGAGCCCTTTATCAAAAAATCTGTAAAGTACTTTTCGATTGCAAATTCAATTTTGCATAAAAATGAGGTCAAAAATGTTATGTATGAAATTTCGATTTTCCAAAATTCACCAGTTTTTCAAAAATCATAACTCGGCGGCAGATTTTTGACCATGTTTCTCTATAGCTCAAAAGTTGCGGATTTTTGTCCCTAAATCATATCAAAAATCTCGAAAATCAAAAATATGTATTTTGGGAATTTGAGTTTTGTGAAAAAAGTTAATAAAAATCGGGAATTTTTTTCCGTGTACCTATTTTTTCTAAATAGTCCTTAACAATACCTACAACTTTGCCGAAGACACCAAATTGATCAAAAAATTCCTTCAAAAGTTACAGATTTTCGAATATTTACGTACCATTTTTGTATGAACAGCTGCCAAATTTGTATGGACAAACTAATGATGCAAAATGGCTTCTTTGGTCATAGGGAAGGCCCCCACAAAGTTTGAGCCAAATAAAAAAATACAAATAAAATCCATTTCCGGTTTTGGTAGAGAATTGCTCACATGACTCCGCCTCCCGGGTCTCCTAAGTGTGAAGGTATGACACGGGGAGAGGGCACCGAATACCTATATTTACACTTAGAATTTTTTGCGTCCGCCTCGGGATTCGAACCAGCGACTTCTGGATTGTGAGTCCAGCGCGCGGTCCGATTGATCCACACAGGCAGATTTAGCTGGTAGCTGGATTCTCTGGCATCCTCTCACGGTCATTGGAAACGGTCGTGGATAGACCTAGGGGATCCCAATTGATGTGAAAATTTCAGTTATTAGAAAAACTATGGATTCAAATTATGATTTTTAATCACTTCTCCGACATCAGGAATAGTTGTTTGAACATGCTCGCAATTTTTTTATTCAGTCGGAAAAATATTATTTTTTTCTTGAAAAAGTTTAATTTTTACCACATGATCACCCCTAATTCTGGTTCCATGCCGCCATCATGCGGATTGATTTGACTGGGTGCGTGCTCCGTTTGTTTGTCAACAAAGCAGCAGCTTTATCCCAGTCAAATCTAATTAGAATCGTATACAAATTCTGTTTCAAACGCAACAACCGGTTCGAACACGGAACCGGTTGTTGCGTTTGAAACGGAATTTGTATACGATTCTAATTAGATTCTGTTTCAGAATTCGGATTGATTTGACTGGGATGGTGAGACGAAGTGGGGGGGGGGAGGTTTTGACATTGTTATGCCCACATCTGACCCGCCGCCTATTTCGTCGGTCGTTGAACCGACGGTCGTTTCCAACGACCGAGTCCAGTTAGGAACCGATCGTACAATATCCAGTGTATCAAAGTTCACTTCGTTTGACACCATGAGTCCCTCGTTTTACTTCTTTCGTCATGTTCTTCATAAGGCAAAGTGTGGCAAAACCGAGAACTAAAAAAATTGGCCATGGCAGCTATATACCTTATTGCCAATAAATAAACTTATTGTCTGATGTTTTCAAATGTCAAATATTTTTTACTTTAGTGTAATTCTCTAAATGGATTGTTACATTTGTTATTTAAAAGTAAGAAATGCTATTTCGTGTACTTTTTATCGTAAAAACCCAAAACACAAGTTGATAAATTAGAAATTCGTGTATTAAGTTTTCTTCTACATTGGGTGAAATGGCATAGATGAACGCAACAATTGGTTTTGTAATTAAGTACATAGATGTCAAATATGGATAATAGTTATTTGTGCAGAGAGAATTTTTCTATCATAGTAGTTGATGGTTGATAATAAAACTGGAGTGAAAGCAAATAATGGTAAGTTCCTAGCAAAAAGGATCGTCCTTCTGAAGTTCTTGGTACATGCGCCAGCAGTTCGGACAGGTGGCATCATTGATTATCTTGCTTCAACGTGTTTCTTTTATTTGGATTTATAATGGAGGTGATAACAGTGTTTGATATTGACCTGGGTTTGATAGTTTCGCATTAAGTATATTGTAGCAGTTAATTACGTCTTCTGATCAGCTGTTAAGGTTTGCGGCAACGTTGATGTGATCGAAAACGTTTTGAACCGGTTCAATGATCTGCTTCTCCAGAGTTCTTTTCAGGATCGGTTCAGTCCTTCTGAATGTAGAAAGGACCACACAATGGCTCAAGTCAAGGAATTGTTTCATTGGTAACCGAGTGCGATAGTTTCTCATCACATATCACATGGTCCAATATTACACTGTCTCGTTACAAAAGTGTTCGTAACACCATGCCGTACGATATAACAGGTGTAATACTGGCCAATATTGATCAGTTTGTTGAATGTTCAGGTCAACTTGATAAATCGTGCCATTTTTAGTTTTCAGATTTGATCCATTCTCAAAAAGTAGCACCAAATCGTGGCCTGTAAAGCATGGAGTTATACGTTTGTTTAAGGAAAGCTGGCAATGTATGTTAAATGTCAGCTTTCGGTTCTCGAGTACATCCATTTCAATATCGTTACGAACACAGCCAAACCTCCGCTCGATTCATTTGACAAAAAGTTTTGTAAATTCAAATTGTAAAACAAGTTCGATTCCAAGAATTGCCAATTACCAACAATGTACGTTCTGTATACTGCTGCAGCATTTTTAGACAAACTTGGCAAGATCGTTCAAGCCCGTATATTTAGTTGAACATTTTCAAACAACAGCAGTAAAAAATTTACAATCTTGCATACATTCAAACTAATTTACAATACATAGACATAATTTAAGTAGTTTACAGTAAAAGCTTAGCAGCTAGATCAACCAGATCACTACCATCAGCGTTTCGGGTCCGGCTAGGCCAAGATCACATCGAGAGATCAGTTGAGTGTAAGAGCGACTCATCACGCGACCGTTTAGACTGCTGCAGTGCGGAAAGGAGGTGCGGAATTCGAGTCTGACGATTTTTGTGAGAATTATCAGTCTCGCCTGTCCCATACTGTATGAGGCATGTTCCGAGGAATCTGAGGTCCTTCACTAACTTCAAACGATAGATTATGATGTTAGGAACAATGTTTTCGTAGACAGAAAAATAATAAAATACCTAGAGCACCCCCAACACACAAAAAAATATTACCGTAATGACAAAAGTAACTTATTTTTGATTTAAAAAGTTGCTAAAATTAGCTTGAGGGAAAGTTTTTTTCTTGTTTAAAATATGAAAACTTTTACTGGTAAAGTTTCGAAAATCTCCTAACTAACTGATTTAAAAGTCTTAACTTTTAATACGACTGTAGAATTTCTTTCATTTTGACGTTCTCGTGTACCCGTGTACGACTAAGTTCCAAATGTAAACAAACACTTTGGTGGGTTCGGTGGTGCTGGTGATTCTAGGCAGCAGCCAGGAATCAGGCGCGGAAACCTTCGTGAGCCAAACAGCAACAGCGGAACGCCTTCGAAGGATTGTGGTGCGGGTGCGGGACGAGGTGAAGTGCTCAAAAAGGACAAGGCGAGCTTCCTGCAGGAACTGCAGCGGTTCCACGATCGGAATGGGTAAGAAGAAAGCTTGGGTGTTTTGTGGGGCTTGTGATTGATTTTGTCTGTTTTTTTTTTAGGATGGGAGGTAGGAATGTGGATTCGCACCGGTTGTATTCGGTGGTGGTGGCCCGGGATTGGTGATTGAAGGTCAATTCCCGCGAGGACTGTAACGAGATCATCGAGGAGATGGCGCTGCCGAAGAGTTGCGTGAACAACGAGATTGCGCTGAAGAAGATAAACATCCGGTTTTTGGACAAGTACGAGACAGGTGATTTTCACGGTGAGGAGAAGGAGCCGACGAATAGGAGA
Organism: Culex quinquefasciatus; assembly: GCF_015732765.1. NCBI lineage: Eukaryota > Metazoa > Arthropoda > Insecta > Diptera > Culicidae > Culex > Culex quinquefasciatus. Next base: position 65,851,492 of record NC_051861.1, on the reverse strand, counting down.
ACGTCGAGAAGCGGGATAATCGGAGGTAGCCAGAGCGGATGTTGCACTCGGTGCCGGCGGTTTACAACACCTGTGAGTTATGAGAATGTGTACAGTGGCTTGCCAACTTCACTTACTTCCATCTCTTTTAGCAAATAACCGCCCACAAACGCTCATCTCGCGATGGCGCAGCTCCAGCCGAATGAACCCTGGACAGCGTGCCGAAAAAATCTTTGTCATTCTCGAAGGAGGATGAAGTGCTCGAAATTGAATTCCGTTCCGAGGGCCTCATCAACCCAATCTTCCGGATACGCTTCCAGAATCGGGAACTCCCCGTTCAGGCACTTCACTTTCCAGCCAGGAAACGTCGATCACCCTTGCCGAATCTACAGACAACTTCTCCAAACCTGTCCTGATGAAGGCCGGCAACCATCCTGTTCTCTACTTTGCTGTCGCGCGTCGAAACGTCCGTCTGGAACCGTCCAGCTTGGGGTCTTCGAAAGTGACCGGTGGCGTACCTTAAGAATCGGTACAGCTTGGACTCGGATTTTGGCCAGAAGCGTTAAATACAATAACAAAATGTCTTATTTAACATACTGTTTAAAACTTTTAAAAATAAATATAAAATCAAGCCTAGAATCAAGCACATTTTTATGAAATTAACACTGTAGTATTAAATGTTGTTTATTCTTGCTATAAAAGGTTTCTTTTCCAATTAAAAGTAAAACACTTTTACCGATACAACGATTTTGTTCCATAAATGCATGGTAGTATCAAAAACTTTCCAACTTTGAATTGAAAAGTTTGAACTTTCTACGAATATTCACCAACGCGAACTTTTAATCCAACGAATGATCTTTTTAAATTCAGAGTATTTTTTCTTTGTGTGTAGTCGATTTACTGATAAAAGTCTCTTTTTTGAACAATTTTTCTAAAATTGCTTGGAATCAATACAAAAACTGTTTAGATCAGGTGTGTATTATCTTCAAACGATAGGTTCTTGTCCATAGATTAAGATGCTCTATCAATATTGGACCAAAACTTAAGGTTTTGGACTCTCCCAGGCGTATTTATGTTGAAAAAATCGCATTTTTTCGAAACTTTTTTCAAAAATGCTCATTTAATTCAGGGTAGCCTATTTTTCTTAGTAAAACCAATACATGCAGCTTGTAGGAAATTTCATAACGAACATTTTTCCCTCTGAAAAAATGCAATTTCGACACTCCAGAGCCGAGATATTTGAGTTTTAGTGAGAAAAAAAGTGCCAATTTTCAAAATTTCTTAGAATTCAGAAAAAGGCCTACATGTGGCAAGCATGTGTCGCAAAGGTCAGGATATGCTTTCTTATAGTAATTTTGGCCGCTGAATCCAATTCTTAAATCAAACTTTTTTCAGAAATGCCCATTTAATTTAGAGTAGCCTATTTTTCCTAGTAAAACCAATACATGCAGCTTGTAGGAAATTTCATGGCAAACATTTTTCCCTCTGAGAAAATGCAATTTCGACAATCCAGAGCCGAGATATTTGAGTTTTAGTGAGAAAAAAAGTGCCAATTTTCAAAATTTGCCAATACCAGATAAAATTATAGGAAAAGTAGCTGCATTTGGATAAATTTGTTTGGAAAGTGTGTGTGTGTGTGTGTGTGTGTGTGTGTGTGTGTGTGTTTTTTTTTTTTTTACAAGGTCGGAATCTGCTATCAGACACCTGAGAATTCATTTCTCAGGTAGTGTGGGGTTGGGAAAACAAAAGAGTTTTCCCGACCCACTAAACCAGTCCTTGAACGCCGTGCCCTTTTCCCCCCGGGACCACCTTTCGGTATAACTTCGGGGGGAGGCGTTGCATTTTCTGCACTAGTCTACTTACAGGATCCATGCCGGGTGCTAGAACCATTTCCTGTTCTACATACATATGAGTCCATGCGAGGGTTTAACCGCGCCCAAGAATCGCGTTGCTTTTGACCGGTTAGTCATATGCAGCCCTCTCCTTGGACCATCGAGACGTGTACCGATTTGGTAGAGCCAACCGTCATAACGTGCTCTCCTTCACAGCCACACTCGTGGGTTCTCAACTCCTGTGACCATCGAGACGTGTGCCGATTTGGTAGAGCCGACCATCATAACGTGCTCTCCTTCACAGCCACACTCGTGGGTTTTCGACTAGGCTCCTAGTCGTTCCTCCTCTGGTCGTCTCTCCATTTCCGCTGGAGAGCCGAAGTGATCTGCGTCACCGCTCCGACGACCGCATTCCACTTGGCGATGTCGCTGCACATTCTTCGCACCACATTATCCGGGCTGGTGTCTGCTCCAGCATTTCGGCTGGTGTCTGCGCCAGCATTTCGCTTCGCGCTGCCTCGAAGCGAGGGCAGCTGAACACCACGTGCTCCGGTGTTTCCTCGCAATCGACGCAGTCCGGACAGAGAGGGGACTCTGCATGTCCGATCCTGTGCAGGTACTTCCTGAAGCAGCCATGGCCCGACAGGAACTGTGTGAGGTGGAAGGTGACCTCTCCATGCCTTCTGCTCACCCACGTGGATACGGACGGGATAAGCCGATGCGTCCATCTGCCTTTCTCCGTGGTGTCCCACTCACGTTGCCACCTTGCCAGCGATTCGGCTTTCGCAGCTTCCCGGATACCTCTCGTGCCTCTCCGGGTGTAGCGCACGGTGTCCTCCTCCAGTGTGATGCCGATGGGGATCATTCCGGCTATGACGCCAACTGCTTCCGACGAAATGGTCCTGTACGCACTTGCAACCCGCATGGCCATCAGTCTCTGCGTTCTGTCGAGCAGCGCTCGATTTCGCTTCGTCCCCAGCGCCGTCCACCATACCGGTCCGCCGTACCTAAGTATGGACGTCGCGACACTTGCCAAGAGTCGGCGCCTACTGCTCCTGGGTCCAGCGTTGTTCGGCATAATCCTCGACAGTGCCATGATCGCCTTAGCCGCCTTCTCGCAGGTGTAATCGACGTGGCTGTTGAAGTTCAGCCGGTCATCCACCATCACCCCGAGGTACTTGAGCGCTCTCTTCGAGTGCACGACGTGTTCTCCAACGTGTATCTGGGCCTGCTGCACCTTTTTGTGGTTACTAACCAGTATCATCTCGGTCTTGTGGTGAGCGATCCGCAGCTTCACCTCGAGCATCCAGTTCTCGATCATTGCGATTGCCTCCATAGCCAGCACTTCGACCTCCTCGACATTTTCGCCGGTTACCGTCAGCACTATGTCGTCTGCAAAGCCAACAATCTCTACGCCGTTGGGTAGCCCCAGTGTCAACACTCCGTCATACATTCCGTTCCACAGTGCTGAACCCAGAATGGATCCCTGCGGAACTCCCGCGGTAACAACAACGGTTTTTTGTCCATCGGCAGTGTCGTAGACCAGCACGCGGTTCTCGAAGTAGCTCTTCAAGATCATGCACAAATAGTCAGGCACCTTCATTTTGTGCAGCGCTGCTGCTATGGCCGCCCAGCTCGCACTGTTGAACGCGTTCTTGACGTCAATCGTGACTATTGCGCAGCAGCGGTTCCCCCTGCGTTTTTTCCTCCGCGCTTCGCCGGCTTTCTCGACCACTTTCCGGATGGCGTCCACCGTGGATCTCCCTTTACGGAAGCCGAACTGCCTCGCTGCTAAGCCATGCTCGCTCTCCGTGTACTTGGTCAGCCGGTTAAGGATGATCCGTTCCAGAAGCTTTCCGAGGGTGTCCAGCAAACATATAGGCCTATACGATGATGGGTCCCCCGGTGGTTTGCCTGGCTTCGGCAGCAACACGAGCTTTTGAACCTTCCACGGGTCGGGGAAGTGTCCTTCGTCCAGGCATTTCTGCAGGACTGTTCGAAACCTGTCCGGGAATGCTTGAACCGCCGATTTCAGGGCGAAATTCGGGATTCCATCCGGGCCGGGAGCTTTCTTCACCTTCAATCTCTTCGCTACTGCCACAAGTTCTTCGTTGATGATCAGATGACCTTCGGCGTTGCTACCCCCTTCGTCGTTGTACGGTGTAGGAGGCCATGTCGTTGGGTCATGTCTTGGGAAGAGCCCTTCCACAATGACCTTCAGCTTGTCGGGACACGTTTCAGCCACCATCGATGGGCCTCTGATCTTCGCCATCGCGACACGATATGCGCTCCCCAAGGGTTTGCATCAGCGTCTTAGCATAACTCCTTGAAGCAGTTTGTCTTGCTGCATTTGATCGCTTTCTTGAGCGCGGCCTTTGCAGACCGGTACTCCTCTCTGCGCTCCTCTCTAGTTGCTTCGGATCTTGCTCTCTGGACTCGTCTTCTGGCGCTGAGGCAACTTGCCCGAAGGGTACCGAGTTCTTCATTCCACCAGTAAGCTGGACGACGACAGTTCCTTGGCTCCAGTCTCCGCGGCATGGTTGTGTCGCATGCTGTCACCAGTTGTGCTGTTAGCACGTCGGCACTCAAGTCTTGGGGACCATCACACCAATGGAGCGCTTCCACGAAGAGACCCTCGTCGAAGTACTGCAGCTTCCATTTCCTTCCGTAGGACCGGCTGCTCCTATCTGGTACAGGGCTCGTCTCCCGATGCTGTACCGGATCGCTTGGTGATCGCTATGGGTATAGTCCTCACTCACCCTCCAGTTCATGTCGGCCGCCAGTCGCGGGCTACAGAACGTAACGTCGATAATGGACTCACGACCGTCTTTGCGGAAGGTACTGCTGGTTCCGCGATTCGCCAGCCTAACGTCTAGCTTTGCCAGAGCTTCCATTAGGCTATGCCCCTAGCATTGGTGCATCTGCTACCCCACTCGACCGCCCACGCGTTGAAGTCACCTCCGATAACGATCGGGCTTCGTCCGATCAGTTCGTCGGTCAGACAATCCAGCATCTGCTGAAACTGCTCCAAGGTCCATCTTGGGGGAGCATAGCAGCTACAGAAGAAGGTTCCGTTTACTTGGGCGATCACGAATCCTTCAAACGCCCTCGAGACCACTTCCTGTATGGGGTACCGCCCCATCACGTGTATCGCCGCCATTCTTGCTGTATCCGCGGCCCAGTTTCCGTTGTCGTGTGGAACTCGGTACGGTTCTGCAATAATTGCTACGTCACACCCCGTCTCCGCGGTCGACTGCCACAGCAGTTGCTGTGCAGTGTCGCAGTGATTGAGGTTCACCTGGGACACCTCCATATTTGTGTGTGTGTGTGTGTGTGTGTGTGTGTGTGTTTGTTTGTGTGTGTGTGTGTGTGTGTGTGCAACCAACCAAACGGGACCACGCGCCCACTTCTTACAAATTGAGTTGTTTCCATGTATTTTTTAGATCTACATTCTAACATGCAAATAACTCGCATAGGCATTTGGAAGGTGTTAGCTCTGCCGAGCTTCGGTGACCCATTTCTACGCTGGCTAGCCAAGCGCGAGGTACTTCAGCTTAATCGACAAGCCCCGCCCTGAAGAACGTTTGCACCAATCGGGTTCAAACGTTATTTAGAACTTCCGAACCCTTGTCAAATGGACAAGGACCCAGCGCGTCCAGTCATCGCTCACCAAGCCGTGATGGCGTAGTGGTTAGCACTTTTGCTTACCAATCCAAAGGACGAGGGATCGAACCCCGACTCGGGCGACTTTGATTTTTCGTTCATGTTCAGAGTTTCAAGATTAATATTTCCTATACTTTCTCGTTGGGAGCAGATGGGAATCGAACCCAGAACCATTCGCTTAGAAAGCAAACACCGTAACCAGTCAGCCACGGCCGCTCCTTGGGTGTATCCCATTTGGCATAATGCCGTTTGGCATAACGCCGTTTGGCATAATGCCGTTTGGCATAATTGTTTGGCATAACGGTCATTTGGCATAATTGCCATTTGGCATAATGGTCATTTGGCATAATGAGGTTGTTCAAAACGTTGCTGAATATTGTTCCCAGGACTATTTTCAGCCATTGAGCCAAATATGTTCGACATTTACCCATCGATATTCCAGGTTAAAGATTGTATGGAAAAATAGGGAACAAAATATGCTAGATTTAAAAACAATTTTTTCTACGATTTTATCAATATTCTCAAATATTAGATTCTCATTTGAATTCTCCAGTAAATATCAAAAATAACCTATGTGCAATGGGTTACCTATGTAGTGATGACCTTTTGAAAATTTAATCTGGAATTTTAAGGCTCTTCAACTTTGTCATACAAGTAGAATTTTCTTTTTTATGTTGTATTTTCATCGGGCTACCTACGATGGAGCCAGCCATAACACAATTTTAGTGCTCCGTCAAATTTTCGATTTTTTCACGCCGCGGGTGAAGTGTTTAATCGCAAACTTGCCGCCCGGAGATGCCCAAGCGTGGCGCTAGGCATGGCAACTCGAGTGCTGCACCGGGGACCTCGCGGAACCCGTCTCCTGGCCGGATTACTAAAAAAATCCGGCCAATAGTCAAACAAAGCCTTCCACCGCGGCGACAGCGTTGGAAGGCATTGACAAAACAAAGCTGCATCCACACTACCGCAGCCCGTACCAGCTACGTGTGAAGACAGCTAAGGCAGGCTGGCAGGCTTCCGGCGTCCCCTCCGTCACCCCCGTCCCCACACGCAACGAGTTTGAGCCGCTGAGTGATGATGATGAGGACAATGAAGACGACTGCAGCACCAGCAGTAGTGACGACGACGACGACCCTGCACGCGGGTCGAAGAAAGCAGATACCAGCAAAACTGCGGCGAAGGGAAGAAGACCTCCGCCGATATTTGTCGTCGACACACTAGCTGATCATGTGGACGAGCTACTGGAGGGTCAAACTTACTGTTTGAAGATCGGTAAGAAGAATGTGCCGCGCTGCGGGAGGTTGCAATTTCTTGAGCCGTGGCCGAATTTTTGGCAACGATGGCATTGGGCTGCGTCTGTCGAATTTTTTGAGAAATACCTCCAAGTCACCCAGAAACCGTCCAACGTTTTTTTTGTCGGAGATCCTGGAGCTGGTACGGGCTGCGGTAGTGTGTGAAGCGGAACAGCATTTGAAAATTACCCTCTCCGATCCTGCTCAAATTTGGCAGAGCTGTTGATACTATCAAAACATGCAAGAATCCCGAATTTCATCCAAATCGGACCACCCCCTCCATTTTTGTACCTCCCCAAAAAATCGACTTTTTGGCGATTTTTGGCCAAACCTCCTAGTTTCAAACGGCGATAGCTCAGGAACCACAAATCTCAGAAGGTCGGTCTTAGACTCAATTTTGAAGGAAATTGGACGTAGAATCTATTTCCGTGATCAAAATGTTGATTAATTTGTTTTTTCTACCTGTATTGCGCAATTGAAAACTTTAAACGGCCGTATCTCAATACACCCCAACTTTTTTTTTTATTTGACCTCACCATCGTGTTCTCCGGCCAATTTTACATAAGAATCACCTATCGACAGAAATGAATATGTTTCGTTCCAGAGATATCGAATTTTAAAGTTTTGTGTTTTCGAGATTACCTGCATCGGCTTCATTCGCCGCATCTGCTAGAAGCACACAGGCGGGCTGATCAATAACTGCTACCTGGCCATTTATTGAAATAATATTTCATCATAAATAATCTTCATCAAATTGAGCAAAAATTAACTGTATAATACTGTAGGAAACTGAAGTTTAATCGCAAATGTTTATCTGCTCAAAAAATTAATGAAGTGAATTTCTGTGTTAACCCACTGGACAGAGCAATGACGACACACAGTAAAGGGCAGAATTGGATTCCGACGGAGCGAGAGGAAAATGCAATTCTCGGATTAGTTTTCAAAAAGCCGTAAGAGCCATTGTTAAACAAAGTCCTTTTTGCATCGGTATTCGACCTACTTACGAACAAACCAATATCAAAATGCTCGAGATTGTTCATCTACACGTCCTTCAAGTGCCCCAAACTTAAAATAAATGAAATTTTGTTTCATTTTCTAGAAAAACGAAAATTAGTGTCAGAGGTCACAATGGCTCTTACGGCTTTTTAAAAACTCACCCGAGAATTAATCTTGTTAGTAACACTGAAAAATAAGTGCACGATACATTATTGAGTAAAAATATGAATTAAAATGAATAAAATTTGTTGATACGTTGTACTCTAGTGAAGGACGATCACAAAGAGTAGGAAAAGGATTTCTGGAATGTATAAAACTGAAAAATGTAAGAAAATCACAAAGTTTGATCTGCTGCAAAGCGGCTAATTCTCCAAATTTAGTTGCGATGATTTCGACACCGTCCGAACAACAGTGTTTTTTTTCATCTATCATTCTTGGATTCTTGGAACACAATACGGCTGCTGTCCTCACGTATAAGGATTTTTTTAATTAAATGTACCTTGACCAAAATCATATTTTAATGAAATGGAGCTGGCTCACTATATAAAAATTGATTTAATATGATCAATCTAAACCATAAATCAGAATTATGGTAAAGTGTCAATAATAAACTATAATAATAATAATAATAAAGCAGGTTTTGGGGTTTTTGCTGAATGGCACTATTTTGCTCCACTTCATTAATTTTTTTGAGCAGATAAACATTTGCGATTAAACTTCAGTTTCCTACAGTATTATACAGTTAATTTTTGCTCAATTTGATGAAGATTATTTATGATGAAATATTATTTCAATAAATGGCCAGGAAGCAGTTATTGATCAGCCCGCCTGTGTGCTTCTAGCAGATGCGGCGAATGAAGCTGATGCAGGTAATCTCGAAAACACAAAACTTTAAAATTCGATATCTCTGGAACGAAACATATTCATTTCTGTCGATAGGTGATTCTTATGTAAAATTGGCCGGAGAACACGATGGTGAGGTCAAATAAAAAAAATAAGTTGGGGTGTTTTGAGATTCGGCCGTTTAATGTTTTCAATTGCGCAATACAGGTAGAAAAAATAAATTAATCAACATTATGATCACGGAAATGGATTCTACGTCCGATTTCCTTCAAAATTGAGTCCAAGAACGACCTTCTGAGATTTGTGGTTCCTGAGCTATCGCCGTTTGAAACTAGGAGGTTTGGCCAAAAATCGCCAAAAAGTCAATTTTTTGGGGAGGTACAAAAATGGAGGGGGTGGTCCGATTTGGATGAAATTCGGGATTCTTGCATGTTTTGATAGTATCAACAGCTCAGCCAAATTTGAGCAGGATCGGAGAGGGTAATTTTCAAATTTGCACTTTTTCGTGCACAGTTGAGATGGAATGACCCATATATAAAAAAAATCGACGGTTTTGTTCGAACGCGAATCAATTCAACACGGAACATCGGATCGAGGTGCTCTTTGTTGCGTTGGGTACGTATAAGTCCAAGGAAGGTTCTTACGCCAAAAAGTTACAACTTTGGCCACCCTGGAACCGATTCCGGAAAATCTGTGGATTGTATGGGAAAAGTTACGTAAACTCAAACTTAGATCACAGGTGGCTGAATTAGCAAACAAGCAAGAAACGTCAGGAAACCAAACAAGGGCAGGACGAAGTTTGCCGGGTAAGGCTTGTTACCTATAAAATGTGTAAAAATGTGAACCTGGTGAAAATTCATCAGAAACTGATGATAATTCGTGCTTGCCATTTCATTAGGGCACATAACTTATTTAAATAAGAGTGTGTCCCTTTCACACCTTATGTAAACTATCATTTGAGTGAAAAGGATACACAATAGTTTACAAAAGTTGTGTGCCCTTTTGAAATGTTAGGCTCCAATTCACCATTTTCTAATGTAAAATTAATCATTTTTTTGACACAAAATCTGTCACAATTTCATTTTTTCTGTGTGCTGATAAAAGTTGAATTTTCCTTCTAAAGTTAAATTTTCTTCATTAAACAGGGGAAAATGCGCTTCAGCTGTTGTCACAACACAAGCGAGTTTTCCCTTCTTTTAAAAAGTAATCACCAGTCAAAGAGTTTTCCCTTCTTTAAACAAAGGGTAAATTCAACTTGTGTCAGCAGTTATCACAAGTAAAGAGAATTTTCCATTATTTAAAGAAGGGAAAATACTCACTGAATCGTTATAACTACTGACACAAGTTTAATTTTCCCTTCTTCAAATAATGGAAAATTATCTTTACTTGTGATTACTACTAACATCCCTATATGTTTGAATTTGCTCTCCAATCAAGAAGGGAAAATTCTCTTGACTTGTGATAACTGCTGACACAAGTTGAATTTACCTATCTTCAAAGAAGTGAAAACTTAATTTGTCTTGAGATATCTAATAACATGAGCTGAATTTTCCCTTCTTTAAGAAGGGAAAACTCTCTTGACTGCTGATATAGGTGAATATTTTTTAAAGAAAGGAAAACTCGCTTGAGTTGTGACCACAGCTGAAGCGCATTATCCCCAGTTTAATGAAGAAAATTTAACTTTTTTCAGCAGTTGTCACAAGTCTAGAAAGTGTCCCTTTCATTAAAGGAAATATAAACCTTGAGTCAGTAGTTGACAGTTTAGAAAAAATGACCCGCAGCTTTTTTTGGGTTAGATCCAAAGCTGAAGACGGTGAATTAATATGTTCCTACGTATATGACAAAGTAAAATGATTTACATTTCAAATAAAAATCTCACTTTTCTGTACATATTTGAATGGAAGTAGCATCACTTGCTGATCAAATAGTAGAAAAACTAGTTTCTAAATCTATCATTGTTTAAATTTTTCCAATAAATATTCACCCTGTAATATGATTGAGTATTAGGGTGCCCAGAATATGGGACTTTTTTTCAAAACCTCGCTCCACAAGCTGAATATTGTTCCTTGACCTATTTTAGGACTCTGGGCCAAATATGAGCTAAATCGGCCATCATTTACCCATTGATACTCGGAGGTGAAGTTTGTATGGGAAAAATCGAAAAAAATTATGGAAAACCCAAGTTTCTTACGGTTTGGTCTGCACGGTGAGCTACTTCCATCCAAATATTCACAAAAGTGAGATTCTTATTGTTCGGGGCTGGCCGATATGTTTCAGTGGACTGTATTTTGGGTTGTGGCAGCGGGGTCGCAGGAAGAGGAAAACACCGGGAATTGTGATTTTCTTGGTTTATTTTTCCTTCTTACTCTTCCTCCTGCATCTCACTACACTACTTGATCACTTCACTTCTGTGAAAACGTGTTTACTCTCCGACGATCGGACGTGTTCTGGCGAGCGCGCTCGTTGCGCGCGTTTTGCTGGTGACGTTTGACGTTTGCTGTTTGCTGTCAACTGTCAGTTGACATGGTGGGCGCAGGGGTGTGCGCACGGTGGGGTTTCTTCGGTGAACACCGAACATACTCCCCCCGGTTGAGGTAACTCAACGAATTTGACGCCGAGACGATCTTGTCCGGCGGGACGGATGGATGCCAGCCTTGACGCCGGCACTCGATCGGTGGTTGAGAGCGGTCGGGTTGACCACTCCGAACAGTTTGTTTGGACTCACCTGGGACGTCCTTGTCCGGAACGGTTGGAAACCAGCCTTGGTGCTGGTGTTCGTGAGCTGGCCGACAGCGTTCTTGGAGTGCGCCGTCATCCGGATAAATGCGGCTGGAACGAGGTTGACCGCGCTTATCAGGGGCCTTCACCGTTGACGGCAGCATCGGTATATGCTCCGCGGCGGACTTCATTTCTTGGCCGCTGTCCGGTTGGACACGACCTGGTCTGGTTGCAGTCTCGGGTTTGGGTTCATGTGCTGGATTTGGATCGGATTCAGCCTTCGATCCACCGTCTGGGTGAACAAGGCACGGGACTTGGCACGAGTCCACTACTGGCAGCAGCTCGTTGTACTTCGCGCTGGCGGTGACTTCTTTCGGGCTTCCGGTAGACGCTGGATGGTCCTCCGGAGCAACCGCCACGGCTGGTTCTTGTGGCCCGTGGTTGGCCACTACGATAGCGTTGGACGTGGTGTCCACACACGCGTTCTTGGCGAGTTTCTCTCTTGGCTGAGAGTTGCATGAGCTCGGTTGGTTCGAGCCGGTCGATAGAGTGCAGTCTTGGGCGGCTACCTCTTGGGATTCCAGGGTTTGTGACCTGGCCTGCTGGGACTCGATGGTATGCTTCGGGATGTCCGCTTGGAGGGACTCCCAAGCCTTAAACTGCTGCGTCAGCCAAGCTTCGGCGGCAATCTGGTCTGCCTCGCTGGGTGGTGAAGCTGAAGATCGCTTTGCAGGAGCTAATTTCATTGCCAGGGTGTAGTTTACTTCCTTGTAGCGCATCCAAAACTTGTCCATTTCCTCCTCCACTTGCTCGATGGCTTCCGGAACAAGTGATACGAACTGTAGTCTTCGCTTGTTATGTTCCCTTTTTGCTGCCCTTAGGAAGCCCTCAAGCACTGTAAGATGCGCCAACACCGGCTCCGGTAGACACAAAAACGTATTTTCGACGAAATCGACCTTCTGTTCTACCTCCTGGAGCTGCCGGATCGCATCCTCAGGATTTTCGGTTGTGGTTAGATACATGGCCACTTTCCACTGGTTCGGGAAAGCCCACGATGGAAACCTGTCACCGGTTGGGCAGGTTCTGCTGCTTGGTCGCAGCACTGGTAGGTGGATTGTTCGTCTTCTGGTTCGACGACGACGCTTTGTTGTTGTCACTTTGACGTGTGACAACCCTCACAAACACACACGCACACGCACACACATTCGTACGTGGTGCTTCTCAAGAAAACTCGACCGCACACGCAAATGGTGGGGAAGAGGGGAACACTTGCTCGGGCATCCACTCACCTGCCTTCAACAGCCACAAAAGCAGTTCGGTTGAACCACTTGGTGGAAGCTCCTGGGGCGGACACTTCCGGAATCTGGATTCCGACGACGCAAGTCCGCGGCTGGACTCACGTTCAGATCCGGTTGGCTGCAGAAGTAGCAGTGAGGAAACGTTGATCAGGAGCGCTTGGACTGGAAAGTTCCAGAGGTTTACGGAAACTCCACATCCGGGAACTTGAACGGGAACGGCTCACAAATCCGGTTCGGTACGGATCATGTTCGGGGCTGGCCGATATGTTTCAGTGGACTGTATTTTGGGTTGTGGCAGCGGGATCGCAGGAAGAGGAAAACACCGGGAATTGTGATTTTCTTGGTTTATTTTTCCTTCTTACTCTTCCTCCTGCATCTCACTACACTACTTGGTCACTTCACTTCTGTGAAAACGTGTTTACTCTCCGACGATCGGACGTGTTCTGGCGAGCGCGCTCGTTGCGCGCGTTTTGCTGGTGACGTTTGACGTTTGCTGTTTGCTGTCAACTGTCAGTTGACATGGTGGGCGCAGGGGTGTGCGCACGGTGGGGTTTCTTCGGTGAACACCGAACACTTATTGAAAATTTAATGCTCTACAACTTTGTAGAACATTCCAAAGCTCTAAAACTCGATCCTGAAAAGTTATAAGCGATTTAAAAAAGTCGTCAACTTTTTGTATGAAAAACATTTTTTTCACCAACTTTAGGCTCGGGTATCAATGGGTTAAATTCATCCAATTTCGCTCAAAATTTACACAGATGCTTAAAATAACCTAAAAAACTGTTTTCCGCTTGTGGAGCAGGGGGTCATTTTTTCTGGGCACCCTAATGAGTATATGTTGGTATAGGATGTAACAAAATGAGTGAATTTTGCGTACATTTCAGGGCATCATCCCCTGGATGCATTAAGCCTGAATCCCAAATATGAACTTGATTGGCTGTGACAGGACCTGGCGCTATGCCTTTGAAATTAAAATGGGATTTAAACCCGTATAATCGGTGCGTTTTGGTTTTGAGTTTTGCACCACCGCTGAAAGCTTCAACTTTTTATTTAAGCTCTTCTGGCAGCACTTGCTGCTACTGCAGAAAAGATTGAGGCAGGCGTCGCGACTCACATGTAATCACCCACTGAGAATTTTTGTTTGAGCCTCGACTTGATTCAGGCTTGATCTCGAACCAGGTCGACTCGAGGCTCGAGCCAACATTCTCAGTGGGCAAGCAAGCTGCCAGAAGAGCTTAAAGAAAAAGTTGAAGTTTCCAGTGGTGGTATTATAAATTCTGTAACATTCAAAAAAGTCCATCGTTTTCTAAATTTCAAGCTTTAAAAGGTACTAAAAACAGGGCTTTTTCTGAGTTAAGTTAAGCCGACTCCGACTCCGGCTCCAGCTTTCCACAAATTGATGACTCCGGCTCCGACTCCGACTCCGGCCTTCCAACTCTAGCCAACTCCAGCTCCGACTCCGACTCCAGCTCCGACACCGACTCCAGCTTTCCACAAATTGTTGACTCCAGCTCCGACTCCGACTCCGACACCTAATCTTTATTTAATTTTTTTTTTAAATTTGAATTAATCACATCACTCACATTTCAGTTCACACTTGCGCGAATACTGTAAACCGGGGTGACATTTATGTTCGGAGTGTTTCGCAAAATTATAAATACGAATTATTTATACAAACAGAATGGTATGGAACCATGCTAAGCTTGGTAGATAGGTGTTCGTTGTTCTATGTTACATGTTTTCAGCGTTATATAAACAAAAATCATAAATATCTTCAGATTTAATCGCATTTTCAACACAACAATTTTTTTTTGAATAAATTTTTTTTTGTTTGTAAAATTGGAACTTTTTATTTAATTACTTTAAATTTACTTTAATTTTTTTAAATCTATATGCTAGCTAACTTATTTTTAATTGTACCTTTTTTAATGAAATATTAAAAGAAAGTTAGCCTTCATGATCGAATTGACATATAAAATCAATTTGCATAATTTTATGCTGAAATTTGCCGAGCTCCCGTGGTGTAGTGGTACGGGTTTCGCTTTGTAAGCGGAAGGTCGATGGCTTGAAACCCATCTGGCGAGGCAAAAGGGGTAGGTGGCGGTCGAGAGGGGATATCGGCTGCTGCGGGAATTGACTTTGTCAAGTCCCAAGCCTCCCCAAAACCCATCCCATCCAATCTCTCGGACGATCTGTTGGCGACTGAGTCTGAGCGTTGAAGAACTCTGTAACAATACGCAGAGAAGAGCTTCAAATGCTACTTTCGACTCGGTCACATGCTCTCAGGCAAAATTCGAGCTGAAGATTGGGCTATATGATCGGTAACGATCTCTAGATGGGTCAAAAATAAACGAGATTTCCCCTCAATCTCGCTCATCTCCACGTCCTCCGATCGGTCTTTCGTGCTCGTGTGGCATGGCATTTGGGGGATTGGTCTGGGTAATGAGAGGGGGCAACTGCTCGAATAATTCGTCAAAAACTGTCTCGCTCAAACAATAGCGCTACGGAAGACGATCGTTCGGCAGGCTGTGTATAGCAGCAAAACAGAAAACCTGAGAACAGATCATACTACAATAGATACGCAAGTGTCGCAGTGGTCCGTGTCTGTTCACAGTAAAAAAAAAAAAAATGCTGAAATTTTGAAGAAACACAGTAACTATCAAAGATACCCTGGTTTTGAAATAGACAATTTTCAATGTCACTATTTTTTAAAGCTCTTTTGAATTTATTTCAGAGGACGTACATGGAAATTGTGTGATCCAGCCCAGTACACACTTTAAACATATAAATAATGAGAAAATTCTAAAATTTGGAAAATAAATTAAAATTATAGCAATTATATCACCCCGATTTAAGGTGTTTAAAAAAAAATAGACTTGTTCAAAGATATTATTTAAGGATCCACTACACGCAAACATTTTTTGCTTCTACTTTTTTACTGAAATTGTCATAATTCTGAATAAAAAACAGTTAGAGTCCCACTTTTTTTATTAAGTCGTGTAGAAAAGTTATGCAAAGTTAACAAGACTGTCGGAGATAAGCCTGGTAGAAAATATTAATAAAAATATTTCATGATTGACTGTGTTTCGTATCGATTAAATAAATGAATAAATTAAGCGCTTGTCTGTTTATCTGTGAAGAGTTCAAATAAACCCAGTCAAATCAATCCGAATTCTGAAACGGAATCTAATTAGAATCGTATACATATTCCGTTTCAAACGCAACAACCGGTTCGAACACGGAACCGGTTGTTGCGTTTGAAACGGAATTTGTATACGATTCTAATTAGATTCCGTTTCAAAATTCGGATTGAGTTAACTGGGAATGCTAGAGAGAAATATCGTTCACACACACACTACACCACCAATGGTGTGGTGAAGATCCCACATAGAAAAATGGGCGGAAAACGTCCAAAAAGCGGGAACGTTTTGCCTGAAAGCGGGCCCGATTTTCAGCACGCTTTTTCCCCTCGTTGTGGCCCATTGCGTGCCAGAATGCAACATTTAGGCGGGCGTTATGCATTTTGGCCGCTGTGTTACGCCCGTCTGTGGCACGCTTTTGGGCCCGTTTTGACCACGATAACGGGCCTAGAAACGGGGTACCAACGTGCCGGAAACCGGGGGGTTTCTCCTTCCTGTTTACTTCGGATTTCAAGTTAGGGTGTTTAGTTAAATTAGGGTGACAAATAAAAACAACAGATTTTTTTATTCAAAAAAATATTGAATTAACAACAAAACTTAAACTAACTTAACCTAACTAGCACAAAAATTATATGTTGGGTTAGTATGTTAACAGGACTTTAAATTGATTTTATTGGTAATTTGGTCAAATTTAGTTAGATTTAGTTAAGTTAAGATAAATTAAGTCAAAATCAGATAAATTCCGTAAAAATCAGAAAACTTTAATTAAATTTAGTTGAAAATAGTTAAATGATGTAAAATTTAGTAAAATTTATTGAAATTTAATTAAATTTAGTTGAATCTAGTTATATTTAGTTAAAATAAGTATAATTTAGTTAAATTAAATAAAATTTAATTAATTTTCGTAAAATTTCGCTTCATTTATTTAAATTTAGTTAACTTTGGCTAAATTGAATAAAATCAAGTTAAAATTAGTTTCATTAAGTTCAATTGACTTAAATTGGGTTATATATAGTTAATTTTAGTTAATCTTAGTTTATTTTAGTTCGATTCAGTAAATTTTATTTAAAATTAGTCAAATTAAGTTAAGTTTAGTAAGATTTAATTAAATTTAGTTGAATTTAGTTACATTTCGCTTTCAATTTGGTTAACTTTGGCTTAATTAAGTTATATTTCAATAAGTTAGTTGAACTAAGATAAATTGACTGAAATTGTGTTATTTTTAGTAAAATTTAGCTAAATTTAGTTAAATCTATTACAATTTTGGTAAATTTAGTTAAATTTGTTAAAATTTAGTTGATTTTAGTTAGATTTAGTAAAATTTAGTAAAATTTAATTAAATTTAGTACAACTTGGTTAAATTTAGTAAAATTTGGTTAAGTTTTGTTAAAAATTTAACAAATTTTACTAAATTTAACCAAGTTAAATAGTTTTATTTTGTTTGATTTAATTACGTTAAGTAAAATTTAGTTAAATTAAGTCCAATTTATTTAAATTTAAAATTTGGTTAAATTTAGTAAAAGTTTGTTAAATGTAGTTAAATTTAGTTGAATTTGATAAAATTTAGTAAAATTTGGTTTAATTTAGTTAAATTTTGTTTAATTTAGTTGAATTTAGTTTAATTAAGTTAAATTTAGTTATATTTAGTTGAATTAAGTTTAATATAGTTTAATTTTGTCAAGTTAAGTTAAATTTAGTTAAATTAAGTTAAATCAAGTTAAATTTAGTTAAATTGAGTTATATTCAGATACATTCAGTAAAATTTAGTTATTTTTAGTTAAACTTAGTTAAATTAAGTTAAATTTAGTTGAATTTAGTAACATTTAGTGAAATTTAGTTGAAGTTTGGTAACATTTAGTTGTATTCAGTTGAAATTAATTAAATTAATTTAAATTAATTTAAATTTATTTAAATTTGGTAAAATTAATGTAAATTAATTTAAATCTAGATAAATTTATTTAAATTTAGTTTAATTTAGTTAATTTTTGTAAAATTTGGTTAATTTTTTTAAAATTTAGTTAAATTTTATTTAATTTGTTTAAATTTAGTTAAATTGAGTTAAATTTAGTTTAATTGAGTTAGATTTAGTTAAATTAAGTTAAATTTAGTTAAATCAAGTACAATTTACATAAATTTAGATAAATGTATTTAAATTTGGTTAAATTTAGTTAAATTAAGTTAAATTTATTTATGTTAAGTTATTTTTAGTTCAATTGTGTTATATTCAATCACATTCAGTAAAATTTAGTTTAATTTATTTATATTA
>NC_051861.1:65773465-65828465 GCF_015732765.1 Culex quinquefasciatus | reverse complement strand
TCTGAATTTTATTATGTTTGTAGTTTGGTGTTTCTGTATCTTTGTGTTTTAGTATTTTTGTGCTTCGTATTGAGCATTTTTGTTTTCTTTATTGTTTTTGGATATTTATGCAAATTTAGGCTGCTCTATAAAGTGTGGGAGAATTGAATTCACTTAAAAAAAAGAAACAAATAAAAGAAACAAAAATGTGTAGCACTTAAGCAAATCAATGCTGGTCAGTTGAAGTTCCAGGTGACAGAACCCTTACCGAACAGACCCCGGCTTGTGACGTCCCTGGGGTTTGCTTAAGACGCAGCATCTGCTGCAGTGAATTGGGCAGCTTGGCCGCGGTTGATCCGTCGGGGAACATTGAGTTGACAGTCAACGGCCCCAAGAATTTGTTTGCTTCGGCGTCCTGGACGAACTGCTGGACGGGCGGATTGGGCCGGAGCGCAGTGGCTGGTATTTCAGCTTATTGTTGTCGGATGATTCAAATAAACAAATTGCGCAACAGCACGTTCTGTATAATGTTCTGGGTGTGGAACTGCAGCCCTTGCTGGGACGGAATGCCCGGGGACCATGGGCCACCATGTCGAACAGGTTCTTGAACATTCTTCTGGACGCTGGTTCTGCTACGGGGGGAAGCCGAAGGCATCGTTGTTCGATAGGAACGCTTGTTCGCCCCGGTCTACTTTTATCGCCACCACGGCGGAACCACTTGCTGAAGCACGATCCGGGTTGGACGTCATTGTTGCCATTAGTTTGGTCAGGGCCACGGTGACTATTTTGGCCGTCGGGTATCCCGCGGTGCGCCGCTTGGAAGAGGTGGCGGAAGAGGAAGCTGCTTAGTCGTCCCCGGTGACTGTTCCAGAGGCTGTAGAAATCAACAAACCTGTTGCCGGAAAATGAAACTTTCATGAGAATGTGTTATTTGATTAATTAAAACTATAGTTTACCTTGAATTTCATGTATTTTTCGAAATAATCGAAAACGAAAAAGCAGCAACCAGCCAACAGAATTGAACACGTTTGACAAAAGCAATCACTTTTTTTGACAGTTTGCGCGTTACGAAAGCTGAGGCAATGTGCGTGCTGGCTAGCGCAAATTATGTTGGTGTGAGTGTGCAAAACAAAAATCGAATTTTTTAAGGTGTGTGTCTTAGCTTAAGAATCTTAACTGGCACTGGCGATGCCCGATAGTCGCCCGCTCCCCCCCCAAAAGTTAGAGTGGGATGGTGAGCGTAGCCAAAGCCGAACGTTGACGGTTCGGCTCAACACCATTGAGAGCAACGAAATGAGAGAAAGAGAATCTCTACACACGAGAATGAGATTTCCAGTCGTCGGTCTGCGAAGCTTCGGTGAGAATTTGGTTCTGGAGCAGGGATGCCAGATACACAGATTTGTCTGTGTTTCACAGACTTTTGAGCTTGTGTCAGACATTTTTTGAGGTGCACAGACTTTTAAAAAACTTCATTAAATTATTATTTTGTAATCTTTTTTGTCGAAACTTATTTCGTAAGTCTTCAAATGCTTAAAAACGCAATTTCTGATGGATTTCAATGACTGTGAATTGATATATTTGAATTTTTGACACTAAACCTAAAGACCTAAACTGATCTTATTGTTTCAATAGTTTCTTCAAAATGCAAAAAAAACTTGTTGAAAATCTTGTTAACTTTGCATAACATTTCTACAAGACCTAATGTAAAAAGTGGGACTCTAACTGTTTTCTTTTCAGAGTTATGACAATTTCCGTAAAAAAGTCGAAGCAAAAAATGTTCGCGTGTAGTGGATCCTTAAGAGCACATTCAGTTGGGAACCCGCGCCGAAAAAACGGCTAAGTCCTCCTTGCGCGAAACAAGTGGGAGAAGTGGAGCGAAAACATCAACAAAGAAAAAAAATAATTTTAGATCTGCCACTGCACACTTGTAAAACCATTTTTTGAGTTAGATTCAAAGCTCCGTATTCGGTTGTTTTTATTTAATTTCTAAGTATAATGAAGTCATTTATGATCCCCAGAACCGTTTTGGGTCAATATGACCACATTGGAACCGGTTCCAGGTACGGCGGTGGATTCGGATTACGGTCAATTTCGAAAATATTACAGAGTTATTTTTACCAGGCAAAATAGGTGTCAACGTACATGGTTTTTCAAATCAAGCTCTCGCATGATCTACAGAACCATTTTTGACCGAAATGGCCAATTTGGGACCGGTTCCAGGTACCGCGGTAGATGTTGGAGCACGGTCAATTTCGTAAAAAATCTAGATTTATATTTGATCGTGCTATATGTGTTTCAAAGTGCATGATTTTCCAAATAAAGCTCACTCATGATCCACAAAACCATTTTTTAGACCCAATTGGCCACGTTGGAACCGGTTCCAGGTACTTCGGTAAATTCCTGAGCAATATCGTAAAACCAAAGAATTATGTTTGATCAAACAATACGGGTATCGTAGTACATGATTTTCCAAATCGAGCTCATTCAAGATCCCCGAAACATTTTTTTTTGCCAAATGGCCACATTGGGACAAGTTCCAGATACCGCGATGGATCCCGGAATACGGTCAATTTCGAAAATATTACAATTATTTTTACTACAGTTATTTTTGACCGGGCAATATAGGAGTCAAAGTACATGATTTTTCAAATCAAGTTCATTCTTGATCCTCAGAACCATTTTTGGATCAATCTTGCCGCTTTGGAACCGGCTTTGAGTACCTCGAAATTCCAAAGTATGGTAAATTTTGTAAAATAATACAAAAATATTTTTAAGACCAAACAAAATGTGTTTATTGTTTATTGATACAAATAAAGCTCAGTAACATTTTTGGACCGGTTTTACCACTTTAGAGTTTCCAAAATTAACCGTGAAAAAAATATAATTGATTGATGAATAATATAAAATTAGGTAAAAAAATCTCCCTGTTATATTTACAGTAGATTTTCTAGTTTATTTCATGTCAAATTTCGTAAAATTTGGTGTTTTGGAATTGGTCTCTGTGAAAATTGCAATTTTTGAACTAGAAAAGTTAAATTTTTGAGCATGATTTTGAAAATCTTAAACTTTGACACGCATATTGCCATACTAGAAATTGCTCGTATGTGGCCACCCTCTGACTGGTTCCTTCGGCTTTTGGAACCTACCAAACATACTTTGATCATTTCTAAATTTACTTTGAATGAAAAAGTTTATTGAATTTTTTGAATGGTTGGAAAAAATAAAGTCAAAAAGCATGAAAAAGAACTTACTTTACTTTTACTGCTCGTACAACCTCCGGGTCATGAACTGTCTCCAGATGCGCTGCCACGGGACTCGGTCCTGGGCTGCTACTCTCCAATTTCGCTGCGGAACTCCCACACTTTCCAGATCTTCCTCCACTTGGTTCAACCACCTTGCACGTTGCGCCCCCCTCCGCCGCGTTCCAACCGGCTCCGAATTAAACACCAACTTCACCGGATTGATAGTCTGGTTCGGTTGGCGCGCATCCAGCGCGTCCGGCATTCTTGCGACGTGTCCGGCCCACCGGATTCGGCCTGCCTTGGCGACCTTCCGAATACTTGGCTTGCCGTAGAGTTGCGCCAGCTCGTGGTTCATCCTTCTCCTCCATACAGTGTTCTCACGCACGCCGCCAAAGATCGTCCTAAGCACTCGCCGTTCGAAAACTTCAAGCGCTTGCAGGTCCTCCTCGAGCATCGTCCACGTCTCGTGCCCGTAGAGGACGACGGGTCTTATCAGCGTTTCATACATGGTACACTTTGTACGCCGGGAAAGGTGACCAGACCGTAAGGTCTTGTGGAGTCCGTAGTAGGCACGACTACCGGTGATGATGCGCCTCCGAATTTCTCTGCTGCATTTGTTGTCCGACGTCACCAACGATCCGAGGTACACAAACTCCTCCACAACCTCGAACTCGTCGCCGTCGATCGTCACGCTCGGTCCTATGCGAGTCCTAAGGGACTCGGTTCCTCCTGCCAGCAGATATTTCGTCTTCGCCACATTCACCTTCAATCCAACCTTATCCGCTTCCCGCTTCAATTCGGTGTACCGCCTGGCCACATCCTCGAACGTTCTGCCGACAATGTCCATGTCGTCGGCGTAGCAGATGAACTGGTTGGACCGGTTGATGATCGTGCCCCGCATGTTGAAGCCCGCCCGCCTCATAACACCTTCAAGCCCAATGTTGAAACAGAGGCCGGAGATACCGTCGCCTTGTCGCAGTCCCTTGCGCGATTCGATCGGGTCGGACATCGCTCCCGAAATCTTCACGCTGCACCGTGCCCCGTCCATCGTCGATTTCACCAGTCTGATCAGCTTCCCGGGAAAGCCGTTCTCGTACATGATCTTCCATAGCTCTTCGCGATCGACCGAGTCGTACGCGGCTTTGAAATCGATGAACAGGTGGTGCGTCGGGATCTGGTACTCGCGACATTTTTGGAGGATTTGGCGTAGCAAAAAGATTTGGTCCGTCGTCGATTTCCCCTCCACGAAACCGGCTTGGTACGTCCCAACGAAATCCTTTGCTCGCTCCGACAGACGACAGAAGATGATCTGAGACAGCACTTTGTAGGCCGCGTTGAGAATAGTGATGGCTCGATAGTTCTCACATTCCAACTTGTCCCCCTTCTTGTAGATCGGGCATATTACTCCCTCTTTCCACTCCTCCGGTAGCTGTTCTGTGTCCCAGACCTTGACTATCAGCCGGTGTAGACAGGCCGCCAGCTTGTCCGGGCCCATCTTGATGAGTTCAGCACCGATACCATCCTTACCCGCTGCTTTGTTGTTCTTCAGCTTCTTGATGGCATCCTTAACCTCCCTCATCGTGGGTGCTGGCTCGTCCTCGCCGTCCACCATACCGCTGACGTCGTTTCCCCCGTCGCCCTGGTACTCCGCCTCTGGGCCGTTCAGGTGCTCGTCGAAGTGCTGCTTCCACCTTTCGATCACCTCACGCTCGTCCGTCAAGATGCCTCCGTCCTTGTCCCGGCACATTTCGGCTCGCGGCATGAAGCCAGTCCGGGATTGACTGAGTTTCTTGTAGAACTTACGCGTTTCGTTGGAGCGATACAGCTGTTCCATGTCCTGGCACTCCAACTCTTCCAGGCGGCGCTTCTTGTCCCGAAAGAGATGGGTTTGCTGTCTTCGCAACTGTTTGTACGACTCCTTGTTCCCACGGGTGTTGTGCAGCAGCCACTTGTCCCGCGCTGCTTTCTTCTCGTCCCAAATCGCCTGACATTCCTCGTCGAACCAGCCGTTCCGTCGAACTCGGTCCACGTACCCGATGGCGCTCGATGCCGCTGCGTTGATGGCTGCTTCCATATGGCTCCAGCAGGCCTCCAGAGGGGCTTCGGCAAGCTCACCCTCGTCAGGCAACGCAGCTTCGAGTTCCCGCGCGTACTGGGTAGCGACCTCAGGATCCTTGAGCCGCTCCAGATTATACCGCTGCGGGCGACGGTACCGGATCTTGTTGACCTCAGACAGGCGTTGGCGCAGCTTTGCCACCACCAGGTAGTGGTCCGAGTCGATGTCCGCGCCACGGTAGGTTCTGACGTCGATTATGTCCGAGAAGTGCCGACCATCGATGAGAACATGGTCGATTTGCGTCTCCGTGTCGTTTGGTGATCTCCAGGTGTACTTGTATAGGGAGGTGTGCTGGAAGAAGGTACTACGTATGGCCATGTTTCGGGAGGTAGCGAAATCGATGAGTCGTAGGCCGTTCTCGTTCGTCTGCTGGTGAGCGCTGAACCTCCCAATAACCGGTCTAAACCCCTCCTCCTGGCCGACTTGAGCGTTTAAGTCGCCGATGACAATCTTGACGTCGTGTTTTGGACACTTCCTGTACTCGCGGTCAAGAAGCTCGTAGAAAGCGTCCTTGTCATCGGCGTCGCTTCCCATGTGCGGGCTGTGCACGTTGATAATGCTCAGGTTGAAGAATCGGCCCTTGATTCTCAACCGGCACATTCTGTCGTTGACTGGCCACCAACCAATCACGCGCTTCGACATTTCGCCCAACACTATAAAAGCTGTCCCCAGCTCGTGTGTATTGCCGCCGCTCCAATACATAGTGTAGTCACCGTACACCCGGTGGTCCTTCCCCGTCCAGCACACCTCCTGCAGCGCCACGACTTCGAGACCGCGGACCCGCAATTCGTTGTGAAGAATGCGGTCGCTCCCATCGAAGTTGAGGGACCTGCAGTTCCACGTCCCGAGTTTCCAATCCCTGGATCCCCGAAAATCGGGTCGGCGATTGGATCGGCTCGCATCTGGAGCTCTCTGCACTACGGTTTTACGGCGGGTGCGTGTAGCCATCACCAACCCCCTGTCTCGCCGGAGGTCCGTCGTGCCGGTACTGTTTAGAGTCCCACGCCGACACAGGGACTTTCAATCAGCCGCCCCTAACCTGGGGTACAGACGCTGTTTCGAGCCGCCCCTAACCTGGGGAACAGACGCTCGAGGGGGGAGGGTCCTAACTCTACCTGCTGTAAGCCGCCCCTAACCTGGAGAACAGACGCTTACCTCGACGATGGAGTAGGGCACCGGTTTCCTTGAGCCGCCCCTAACCTGGGGAACAGGCGCTCGAAGAGGGGGTTCCAACACCCGCTGCTGTCAGCCGCCCCTGACCTGGGATACAGACGCTAACAGCTTGCGAACACTCGAACTCCTCTTGATTCGAGCCGCCCTAACCTGGGGAACAGACGCTCTTGGAGGGGGTTCTTGGTTGCGGCGGAGGAGGGGGGGGGCACTTCACTTTTTAATCCAAAATAATACTCAAAAAAAAATTTAAAACTTTTCTCCGTTTTCAAAAACAAATTTTGCATACTCCGCGTTTTCCGTGCCGCGCACTTGTGTTCGTTTTCTACCACACTACACTACTGCCGTACACCACGATCAACGTGGTCGAGGGACGACGACGACGACGTTCTTTCAAAGGCGCCCGGCTGCGTGTATTGTTTTTTTTCTTCTGCTGTTGGCTTTGGCCCGTGGCCGATCACAAATTCGCGCACTAATTGCAGCCAAATTAACGACCGGCGAGCACGGATTTCACCGGCGTCTGGATCACTCAGTGTTCCGACGGTAAATACGGCCACTTCGCGACGTGGGACACTACGGTACCGCGGGTTTTTCGACGAATTCCGGCGGAACGGTCGGGAGCTACTCTTCACTCCAGCGCGCACACACACATATTTACGAAATGAAAAAGAAACGCACAGTTAATACTAAAAATATTCAAAATATTTAAAAAGTGATAAAAGCGTTTTTTTTATATAAACGTCATCTGATTGGCATTCACATATTTTTACAATAAGAAATACACAGTTTATAATTTATTATACTTATTTTAGAAAATTCAATATCATCTCGGTACTCGATTCAAACACACAAACAAACCCCATTGTTATTTTTTTTCCTTTACAATATCTAGTTTTTGATCTTTTTTCTTCTTTTTTTTCCTGTTTTGAAGATTTTTTAAAAGCGTAGGAAAAATTCAATTAAAATTGGTTACGTAATAATATCAAAACATTGAACAATTTTATAAAAACTTTTTGTGTAACTATACAGAGATGATGCAAAATGCAATTTCGTAATTTTAACTACTGAGCACTTTGCTGAGATTTCGGTCATTCGATTTTTTGTATTTTTTAATCCTTTTTTGGTGCCTTTGGTATGCCTTAAAAAACAATCTTGAGTGCGTTTGTCCAAATAATTTTCCATACAAATTTGGCAGCTGTCCCTACAATAATGATATATGAAAATTCAAAAATCTTAATCAAAAAGTCCTTCAAAAGATTGAAGGACTTTTTGATCGAGTTGGGTAAAAAAATTTGTGATATTTTATTTAACTTTTTGTCGAATTTGCAATCAAGTTATAGCCAGTTTTAGGTGACTTTTTTGAAAATAGTCACAATTATTCATTTTTTTAAATAAGTGCATACATAACAATTTTTTTTAAAGCTGAGAAAATTCTCTATATTTTGCTTTATTGAACTTTGTTGATAGGACCTTTAGTTGCTGAGTAAAAGTAAAGTAAGTAAATCTTTTTAGTCATTGGTTCACCCGTACAAGTCTCCATACAATTTTGGCAGCTTTCCATACAAAAATTGTACGTAAATATTTGAAAACCTGAAGCTTTGAAGGAATTTTCTGAACAATTTGGCATAGTTATTGATATTGATTAGGACTATTCTGAAAAACTGGCACGCGGAAAAAAACTTTTTGCCGATTTTTAAATTATCTTTTTCTCTCGAATTTCAATTTCCCAAAATCCGTATTTTTTAATTATCGAGAATTTGGATATACTTTAGGGGCCAAAAAACCACAACTTTTGAGCCCTAGAGAAGTTTGCCAAACATTTTGCCGTCCAATAATGATTTTTTGAAAAACTAGTGATATTTAGTAAAAATAGAAATTGCATACATAATTTTTTTACCTATTGGCTCAAAATTTGCGTTCTTTTGTTCCAAAAAACATGTCAAAAAGTCTTGAAAATCAAAATCAATGCGGATTTTGGGAAATTGAGTATTTGTAAAAGAAAAGTTATTAAAAAAATCTTTTTTTCCTGTTTTGAAGATTTTTTAAAAGCGTAGGAAAAATTCAATTAAAATTGGTTACGTAAAATATCAAAACATTGAACAATTTTATAAAAACTTTTTGTGTAACTATACAGAGATGATGCAAAATGCAATTTCGTAATTTTAACTACTGAGCACTTCGCTGAGATTTCGGTCACTCGTTTTTTTTTTTAATCCTTTTTTGGTGCCTTTGGTATGCCTTAAAAAAAACAATCTTGAGTGCGTTTGTCCAAATAATTTTCCATACAAATTTGGAAGCTGTCCCTACAAAAATGATATATGAAAATTCAAAAATTTCAATCAAAAAGTCCTTCAAAAGATTGAAGGACTTTTTGATCGAGTTGGGTATTTTGGGATATTTTATTTAACTTTTGTCACTTAAACTTGATTTGCAAAAAAAAAACACTTTTTAATTTTTTTATTTTCTGTTATGTTTTAGGGGACAGCAAATGCCAACTTTTCAGAAATTTCCAGAATAGGTAAAAAAACTTCGACCGAGTTATGAATTTTTGATTCATTAGTGATTTTTTTGAGTACCAATTTTTCTGAATAGTCTTCATCATTTTGTAGGACAACAGCTAAAATTGTATGGAGACTTGTATGGGTAAACCAATGACACAAAATAGCTTCTTTGATCATAGAGAATGGCCCCACAAAGTTTGAGCCAAATAAAGGGCAAAAAAAAATTGATTGAATTTTTTTGGAAAAAATATGTAAAACTGGTTGAGTATACTATTAAAAAACATTGTTTACGTTTGATTTTGCATTTATATTCGGGGTGTTACTTTGGGGTGTTTGCAAATTTATTTTTTGAGACCACAGAAACTGATAAAGGTATGCAACTTGAGTAAAACAATTTTTTCCATGAACTCATTGTTTTTTTTTACAATATTTCAGTAGTGGCATAACTGTCATAATGTGAAAAGTTTTTAAGATAAATTAAAGCATAATGTTTTAATTCTGTACGCAATACGTATCTAAAAAACTTTTCACATCATGGCAGTTATGCTACTACTGAAAAATTGAAGAAAAAACAATGAATTCATGACTAAGTACTGAGCTACTTACATTTTCTTGAATTTATGAAACCATTTCCAAGTGTTTTAACATGCCGATTGACATATTTGAACATTTGGAAAAGTATGACGAAGTATGTAGCTCAGCAAAATTTTCATGTATAACGTAATTTGCGAAATATACCTGATAAGCCCCATCAAAATTTCTTGAGTTTTTTTTTAATTTTAGAGGAATGAAGAATTGTTTTCTCAAAGGTTATTTTTATTTGTTCATGCAATTCAGTTAATTAAAAAAAATATAGATATGAGTTTTAGAGCAACAGACAGTCAATGCATTTATTTATGTTACTTGTAATTAGAGATAGTTACTTGTAATTTTACCAGATATTGTTTTTTTTTTGGTTCAAAATCCAGACCAAGACTTCATATTTTTGAGAATGTTGAGTATTTTTAGCAAGCTTATCAAAATAAAAAGAAGCATAGCTGGAAAATTATATGTAAATGCATCCGATTTTTAGTTCTTGCTGATTTCATGTAGAGTACACCTTTAGCGCCAACAAACAGATTTTATTGAAAATTGTATTTTTTAATTATTCATTCATTCATTATCATTATCAGAACCATTATGTTTTGAGCAGTTTTAGAAAGGAAATTTTAAAGGCTTTTGAATTAATTTATTTCATGTAAAACGAGTCGTGCGAAATTCAGCCGAAAACATATGTTTAAAAAAAAGCCATATCCGAAGGCCAGTGAACTATTTTATTAAAAACCAACATGTCCAAATGAAAGCAGAGACAATTTAACATAATAATTTAAAGAAAAAAAATCGGGTGTTTTCCATTTTTGCCCGAATTACTATCACACATTTTTATATTTTAAATTTTTGTATCTCGGTCTTGGTCAAGATCGACAAGATGAATAAATTATTAAAAAATAAAGCATAATCTTTTAATTCTTTACGCAATACGTATCTAAACAACTTTTCACATTATGACAGTTATGTTACATATTTGAACATTTGGAAAAAATCCTCGACTGGGACCGGCATTCCGGATTCACCGAAACTGCCCAAAGTAGCCAGATGACCAGCTACTGAGTTTCTGACATTTTCATTGAATTTATAAAACTATTTCCAAGCGTATTGACATGCCACTTGACATATTTGAACATTTAGAAAAATCCTCGGCTGGGACCGAGATTCCGGATTCACCGGAACTGGCCAAAATGGCCAGATGACCAGCTACTTAGTTTCTTACATTTTTATTGAATTAATAAAACCATTTCCAAGCGTTTTGACATGCCTAGGGCGTCCAATTTTCCCGGGTTTTGAATTTCCCGGGAAACGGAAAAAATATTATAAATGGATTTTGTTTGTTCTTTGTTGTCCTTTGAATTTAAAATAGATTAAAATTTTTATTTCCAGTGTTATTCAAATTCAATAAGTCTTTTATAAATATATTTCTTTTATTTTTTTATATGGCATGACTAGTCTAGATCTAAAAAAGTTAGAAAAATTCATTGAAAATGTCTAAAAAACAAAAAGCGACAACAGATAAAATTATGCAAGTCAGTGTAAAATTTTAAATAAGTTTTGAGTTTCTTGTTTTATATGAAACATATTTTACAAATTGTGATTGATGAAAAATAATTTGAAATGTTTGAAATGTTAATCCGGAATTGCGGATTCACCGGAACTGGCCAAAGTGGCCAGATGACCAGCTGCTGAGTTTCTGACATTTTCATTGAATTTATAAAACCATTTCCAAGCTTTTTGACATACCGCATGACATATTTGAACATTTGGAAAAAATCTTCGACTTGGACCGCAATTCCAAATTCACCGGAACTGGCCAAAGTGGCCAGATTACCAGATTCTGAGTTTCTGACATTTTCATTGAATTTATAAAATTATTTCCAAGGAACTGGCCAAAATGGCCAGATGACCAGCTACTAAGTTTCTGACATTTTCATTGAATTTATAAAATCATTTCCAAGCTTTTTGTCATACCGCATGACGCATGGACCGGAAATCCGGATTCACCGGAACTGGCCAAAATGGCCAGATGACCAGCTACTGAGTTTCTGATATTTTTATTAAATTTATAATACCATTTCCAAGCGTTTTGACATGCCGCTGGACATATATGAACATTTGGGAAATATCCTTGGCTGGGACCGAAATTCCGGATTAACCGGAGCTGGCCAAAATGGCCAGATGACCAGCTACTGATTTTCTGACATTTTTATTGAATTTATAATACCATTTCCAAGCGTTTTGACATGCCGCTTGACATATTTGAACATTTGGAAAAAATCTTCTACTTGGACCGGAATTCCGGATTCACCGGAACTGGCCAATGTGGCCAGATGACCAGCTACTAAGTTTCTGACATTTTTATTGAATTTATAAAACCATTTCCAAGCGTTTTTACATGCCGCTTGACATGTATGAAAAAAACGAAGTTGACTTTATAGCTGTCGGCCACCATTGCTAGTACCAACCACTAGTGTCTTCCTTTTATCTACAAAGACTTCGCCGCCCTGGGCTCCTAAGTGTATGAAAGTATGGCACGGAGCGACGGCGCCGAATACCCATATTTACACAAATAATTTTAAGAGCGCCCGCCGCGGGATTCGAACCGGCGACCTCTGGATTGTGAGTCCAGTGCGCGGTCCGATTGATCCACACGGGCGGGACACATGTATGAACATTTGGAAAAAATCTTCGACTTGGACCGTAATTCCGAATTCACCGGAACTGGCCAAAGTTGCCAGATGACCAGATTCTGAGTTTCTGACATTTTCATTGAATTTATAAAATCATTTCCAAGGAACTGGCCAAAATGGCCAGATGACCAACTACTAAGTTTCTGACATTTTCATTGAATTTAAAACCATTTCCAAGCGTTTTTACATGCCGCTTGACATATATGAACATTTGGAAAAAATCTTCGACTTGGACCGTAATTCCGAATTCACCGGAACTGGCCAAAGTGGCCAGATGACCAGCTACTAAGTTTCTGACATTTTCATTGAATTTATAAAATCATTTCCAAGCTTTTTGTCATACCACATGACGCATGGACCGGAAATCCTGATTCACCGGAACTTGCCAAAATAGGCAGATGACCAGCTACTGAGTTTCTGACATTTTTATTGAATTTATAATACCAATTCCAAGCGTTTTGACAGGCCGCTTGACATATATGAACATTTGGAAAAATCATCGGCTGGGACCGAAATTCCGGATGCACCGGAACTGGTCAAAGTGGTCAGATGGCCAGCTACTTCTGACATTTTCATTGAACTTATAAAACCATTTCCAAGGAACTGGCCAAAATGGCCAGATGACCAGCTACTAAGTTTCTGACATTTTCATTGAATTTATAAAACCATTTCGAAGCGGCCGCTTGACATAAATGAACATTTGGTAAAATCATCGGCTGGGACCGGAATTCCGGATTCACCGGAACTGGCCAAAATGGCCAGATGACCAGCTGACCAGTGTTTGAGATTTTTATTGAATTTATAAAACCATTTCAAAGCGTTTTGACATGCCGCTTGACATATTTGACGATTGCACCAATGTAGCAACATTGGGTCATCCGATGGCCACTTGGAACCGATTCCAGGGTCCCCGGAGGCTTTGACCATATGTAATTGCACTGAACTATGTTAAAAAGCATGTTTTATAAGAAAATGATAAAATTAGGCGTTGTTTCATGTCAAAAAAATACTTACAATTATACATTAGTCTATATTGGCATTAAAATAGTTATATGTCGAAAAACCATTATTTATTTCTCTCAATTAGATGAACTTATGTCGATAAAACATACCCGTGGTCGAAAAAGTCACTAGGTCTATAAAACCTAATGTCTTTTTTCATCACTATAAAACTCTTTATCAATATCTGCGAAAAAAAAACATTGCTGGCTCATCTGCTTTATGGCATCACGACCGATTCAAAAATTGTCCTCCTATCGAAATACCCGAACCACATTGATCACCAAAATCAATCAGGATAACAGACTATTTAGTGAAAACACCGTCCGCTTATTTGCCGCCTGCAAATCCACCTAATTCTCACACGTTATCAAGGCAATTCTGATTAAACGGAGTTTTACCAATTCTTGCACTTTCTCCTTCCTTTCGTGCATGCGATGGCCAGCAGAGATGCTTGGTGCTGCGTCGCGGCACGTGGAAACCAACCAAATTTTCAAAACTTTCATCTTGTCTGAGGTCCAACTTTCAAAATTTACAAGAAAAGTATCAATGTTATTACATCATCGTTTTCCTCAGAATGTCAGCTACAAGCTAAATGTAATCTTACTAGGCTTTTATCGAAAAATAACGGAGATATGGCGAGCGAAAGCAAAAAACATAGATTTTCAGTTTTTCGGACTTTTTTACGGAAATTAGTCCAGTTTTCACAAAAAGGCACCAAATCACTCCAAATTTCACCACAACGTAGATTGGAATGTGCACAACAGCGTGAATGTATTTATTTTGCCAAAATTTTTATTCCTGATTTTTTGGCGACGCAAACGCAAAAAAAGAAATTTTCCCCATGGGGCTCCAACTTGGTGTGTCGTTAAACGGCCGTATCTCAAAACACCCCAACTTATTTTTTTTTGATTTGACATCACCATCGTGTTCCCCGGCCAATTTTACATAAGAATCACTTATCGACAGAAATGAATATGTTTCGTTCCAGAGATATCGAGTTTTAAAGTTTTGTGTTTTCGAGATTACCTACATCAGCTTCATTCGCCGCATCTGCTAGAAGCACACAGGCGAGCTGATCAATAACTGCTACCTGGTGTTCTGGGAGATGATTAATTTAATTTATATTTTTATAATTTTACGCAAATATTTATTCAAATGGCTCATAGGGGAAATTCTCGTATGTTTTGCAGCTTAAGTCCTCGCTCCTAGTTTCGTCCAATTTACTCATTTTCACTATTTAAACAACAAATTTTGCAAAACTCGATAGAAACTTGCTTATTAACTTCTTATTGAGCTATTTATCACTCGATTTCAGTTGAAAACGCTTTTAATCAGCTGTAATTGAATGCCAAAGCGCTGATATGGCAACATTAGAGGAACGCTGGAATTAGATGCTGTTCCCCTACCTTGATCAATCTATTTTTGTGAAAGGAATATTTATTGGGTTATTTTGAATGCACCGTTTTTTACGTGTTGCTAACCGTTTTAGAGTACCTCCTAGGCCATGACTAGGGCCTTTATCATGGGCGGTAGCAAAATAGTGTCACTCAGCAAAAACCCCAAAACCTGCTTTATTATTATTATTATTATTATTATAGTTTATTATTGACACTTTGCCATAATTTGGTAAATCTGATTTATGGTTTAAAAGATTGATCATATTAAATCAATTTTTATATTGTGAGCCAGCTCCATTTGATTAAATGATGATTTTGGTCAAGGTACATTTAATTTTAAAAAATCCTATACGTGAGGACAGCAGCCGTATTGTGTTCCAAGAATCTAAGAATTAAAGAAGAAAAAAAAACTGTAGTTCGGACGGTGTCAAAATCATCGCAACTAAATTTGGGGAATTAGCCACTTTGCAGCAGATCAAACTTTGTTATTTTCTTAAATTTTTAGTGGAGTATGAAAAGGATTTCTGGAAGGTATCCAGAAATCCTTTTCATACTCCACTAGAGTACAACGTTTAAACAATTTGTTTTCATATTTTTTACTCAATAATGTATCGTGCACTTATTGTTCAGTGTTACTAACAAGATTTCATTTTCCTGCTCGCTTCGTCGGAATCCAATTCTGCCCTTAACTGTGTGTCGTTATTACTCTATCCTATGGGTTAGCACAGAAATTCACTTCATTAATTTTTTTGAGCAGATACACATTCGCGATTAAACTCCAGATTCCTTGTTATACAGTGTTATACAGTTATTTTTTGCCCAATTTGATAAAGATTATTTATGATGAAATAATATTTCAATAAATGACCAGGTAGCAGTTATTGATCAGCTCGCCTGTGTGCTTCTAGCAGATGCGGCGAATGAAGCTGATGTAGGTAATCTCGAAAACACAAAACTTTAAAATTCGATATCTCTGGAACGAAACATATTCATTTCTGTCGATAAGTGATTCTTGTGTAAAATTGGCCGGGGAACACGATGGTGAGGTCAAATAAAAAATCGTCAGAGCGACGATCAGTCCTACAGGGGCCGATGCGGGTCTGATTTTGAGACACGCATCAGACCCGAAACGTCAACCTGTCAAGGTTGTTCGAACATCGCAAGAGGCCTACGTGCGGGGCCGATGTAAGAACGACGTCGTGGTGAAAAATCGGACGCGCGTCAACCCCGTTTTTTATGTTCTTCTTCTTCTTTTTCTCGCATCTGTCATCTTGTTTGTTGTTTTGATTGAAATATTTTGCTGGTGTTTATGTTTTTATTCAGTTTTTCTTGGTTTACATTGACTTTCTTAAAAAATAGCTTCAAAGAATGTTACAATTTTGACGTCGATCGTTTTTTTCCCTCAGGGCATCCGCTCGGTCCGGAATTTCTACCAGCCAGGCCAGACCGGCTGGTTCCTCCAGGTAGTCGTGCTTGTAGTTCCGGCCTCCGGTTCCTCAGTTATCGGGAAGGTTCTGAACGGAGGCGGACCGGAAGCGAGCAAGCGGCACACGAGTAAGGGATGCTTCGGTTGGTGGATCCGGGTTCGCCGTTTTTGGAACTGAGCTCGTTGGCAGCACATGAAATATACGGGCCAACGCGGCAGGGATTGTTACGGGGGTGGGTCTGGGCGCGACCGTGGATTGTGTGATCGTGGCGAACGATGCCACGGTTAAGGGCGGAAGTTACCATCCGATTACGGTGAAGAAGCATCTGAGGGCACATGAGATGGCACAGGCAAATAATCCGCCATGTATCTATTTGGTCGATTCTGGTGGCTTGAATCTACCGCGGCCGGACACCATTCAGACTGTTCCTTCCAGCGTCGTTCCAAGGGCACTTCCAGGTTGGCGACCTTCTGTCGAGCCTGTTCTGTGCTGCCTCTTTCCAAGGGAACTTCGAGATCCATTGCCGTCCCGCATGGCAATTCCGGATTGCTTGAACCTGTTAGAATAGAATTAGTGATCTGAATCAAGAAAATGTTACGAATATCTTACCGCGAATATATTACGCGCGTCCGTGCAGCTTTTGATCCATCCTTCCGAGGGCGCTTGCGGGGCGATGACCATTCGGCGAGCCTGTTTCGTGCAGCGTTGTTCCGAGAACTTACAGGTTGGCGACCCTTGGGTCTGTTCCGTCCAGCGTCGTTTCAAGGGCACTTCCAGGTTGCTGGCAATGCCATGGCCGTCCCTCGTACCAGTTCCGGACGATATTGGCCTGATAAAAGAGAGGAAAATAACGGGAATCTAAAGGTTGGAATGCGGGTAATTGACCGGAATCGTAATTCGCTTACGTCATGCACGGGTCAGGTGGCGGCTTCCGTCAGGATCCAGGTTTGGAGTCGTCCAATTGTTGCCATGCGCGTTTCGATTGGCAACCTGCAACTTCAACGGCGCCAAGTATTGCAGTTCCTGCAGCCTGTTAATTTCCGAGGGAACCTTGGAATTGCCGTTCCGTGTGACAATTCCGGATTCCGGATGAACCTAATTAGGAAAGAAAAATTAGTGAACTGAACCATGCAAACATTACAAATAAATTACCGGAATTTGAAAAGCAATAGGCCACCCGCCGTTCTAAGGGTAACGTTGTTTCGAGGACACTTGCAGGGCCATAACCGGGCCAGTTCCGTGCAGCGCTGTTTTCGCCGTCACTTACAAGGTCATGACCGGAACATTTCCGGATAGCAGCTAGAGCAAAGTTTAGAAACATCTTTGGGGACACGGTTCCGGAGATTCTTCCGGGCTTTGGAATCGTTGTTCGTGCCGCCAGTTGGATGCTGTTCATGAGCTCAATCGAGTGCACCTTAACGGTCTGCAGACACACTACCACTGTCATTTTTGCCAGCATCCGATCCGGAAGGGTCCTTTTTGTCGTCATGTGGTCCAATGAGGTTGCGCACACGTGAAGTGGCTAGCTCGCTTCCTCCGCAACTTCTACAGATTCTTCCCAAGGCAAGGCTGCTCAGTTTCGCTGGCCTTCTGCTCCACCACTCCAGCTCGCTCTCCGTTAGTCGACCTTTTCCGCTTCACTCTCCCAAGATCCAGTGATGATCTGCTGCTGCTGTTGCAACTTTAGTCGTGCTGGTCCACCTGACTGCCGGTGTCGGAACAAGGAAAAGTTGCTTTTTCAGTTCACTTGGCCGGACTGGGTTTCATTTCACCGGTGTCGGGACAACCGGCCAGCAGTAGGATGCCAACCGTATTGCCCACAGGATGGACAAAGACTGAAAGATGCAAGAATACTGGTTTTCTGAGTGGAGTTAGAACTTCCGGAACGCTGTACAGAGGCTTGCCACCTTCGGGCGGTTCATCGTCCCAGGCTTTGGCCATGTTCTCGTTCACATCCTCCACCGTGTTGTTGGCCTGCCTACGACGATTTGACGACTTTCTTGATCAACTCCAGCTGCTGCTCCTCCTCCTCCTTCTGGTCAACTACACCAGTTTCTGCGGCCAGTTCCGGTGCTTTTGCGAGACATGTCACCGGAGTCGGCGGGTTAAAAAATTAACGATGTCCTGTAGCACGGGCAAACCGCTCGGAACCGGTGAGTGCAAAATGAAGTTTGCGCAGTTTGAAAGTCCAGGTCGGACAGATCGGATTTCTGCACGCCTACGGCTGACTACTGCTAACATCATTCTCCTTTTGCGCCGTTATATTTAGCGAATTGGCCATAACGGAACATAGCTTTGCTCAAATCCAGGTCTGAATGCGATTCATCCGCCGTTCTGAGGGCACTTGCCGTCCGTCGACCCTGATCCGTGCAGCGACTTTTTGCAGCAACTTACAGTGCCTTGACCGTCCCGCGCGCCAGTTCCGGACGGCAGCAGCCTGTTTAGAGATAAGAAAAAGAAATAATTACACTGAGATTAGCAAATGTAATGTTTTGCTCTAGGTTTTGCTTCAAAACCCAAATCACCATTTGAATTGATGTTCGTGGCCACGATTGGGTACACTGAACTGTCTGCGTTCCGATTGACCATCAGCAATTTGAACAGCGCCAGGTGTGGGAATTCCTGTAGCAGATTCATGTGGACGGATTCAAGCCCTTTGAATTCGCGCCACACGGTCAAGCAAACATCGGTTGATGCATATGCCGGTTCTTGGTTTCCGGAAATACATGTTTTGGGGTCAAATGCATCTTGGTGGGTAGCTCATTAACGTAGACATGTCGCCCAGGTTCGGTGCGGTTCGTAGGACTCGTTCATGTCGTTGCTGGTTTGTCTTCGTCGAAAACTTCGACGCGACCATCGTTCGGCGTTTTGATCGGTTCAGGTGACCGACCCCGGCCTTGATCACTTCCTGCTGCTACTCCTCCTCGCCAAACGCTGAAGGTCGTCGCAGGAACCGTTTGCGGTTTCATTCTTCTCGACACGCGAACGACGGATGTCCTTTTCCGGATCTAACTCAGCTTGGTTGTATTTTGGCATGCTCGACCAAACAGACTGTTGCGGTCCTTGGGAATCGTCATTCTCTGGTTCATCGTCCAGTATATACTTGAACGCGTGCCGGGAGTTTTCCAGAAGATATTGTATCAGATATTGGCCCCAGTAGTGATGGGGATTTTCCTGCCCCTTGAGCGAAACCTGCTTAGGTTGTTTACGGAGCGATTGGCCAGCTTTCCAGCGCCACCGCCGGCGTTTCGTCACTGAGCGGCCCAAACGAGTCTGGTCACACCAGCACATTTTGCAGCCGACAGGATCTTGATGTTGGACGACGGCCAATCTTCTTGTTCGCCACCAGGAGAGCCCGGGTCACTCATGCACACGGCGTCGAAACCGGAAACTCTGTGAAATAAATTTATAATAAAATTAATGAGTGTGATCATATTACGAAAGATCCTTGAATTCATAATTTACCAGAATTGTGGATTTTGCTCTTTGGAAGTTACGCCACGCCGACGCCCGCCTTCATCATCATCGTATTCTCCGCTGGTGTCCATAAATTGATCGTCGTCGTCCCTACTGGCCACTCCATCATTGGAAAGTCCCGGCTGGTGCCAATGGTGCTGGTTCTGGACAAAACGAAAGACTCTTGCATGGCCTCCGCACCATCGTATTATTCACGCTCGTCTCGGTTTAACCGGCTCATGTCGATCACTCCTGGCATTTTCTCGCGCACGTCCTGCAGATTGTTGATTTGCCGACCTTCCCGCGCTCTTGACCGTGGTCAGTTTGTCGATGGGTAACGCTTTTCTGCAACTGCTGCGCGCTTCCGGAAACCGACTTGCATGGCCGCTGCTGGTTCATGTTGGCCACCACCGCCTTTGTTTGCGTTGCCGTAGTTGGCGGATTTCGGGGAACCTCGCCGGTATCGCTAATGTTGGCAGCTTCCAGGTTTTCCGTCTGTTGAACTGGGCGCCCCAAGTGATTCTGCGCTGTTATGCTCTGCAGATTGGCAAAAGCGGGACACGTCACCCTTCTCCAGAACCGACTGCCGTTTGTATTCTTTCTGGAATTGACGACCGAAATGTTTTGCCTAAAAGGAAGGAATGTTAGATGGTGTTTGAGATTCCAAGAATAAAAATTATTGTTGTACCTGCTCTCCTGCAGCACCGGTTCCGCTACCACACAGCAAAAAATCCGATGGTAAAATCGCATGCAAAAGCATGCACATCACCTTGGTCAAAATAAACACTTAAAATTACATTCCTGCGTGTACCCCACAAAACGTGTAATATTACACAGATTATTATTTTCCCTCCTGGTTAGGTATCGAATTGGTTACTTCAGAAATTAAATGTCAAATAATGAACACCAAGTTTTTTTTTCAGAAAAATGTTTTATTTCATCATTCAACCAGAAAAATTACAAATACAATATGTTGATACCTGGAAAATGACTATCATCAGCTCCTCAATTTGACGTTTGCACGAAATTAACTTGGCCAAGAGAACGATGTTGATGGCCATCTTACACAGCAGCTCGAACTTGGCTGGGTGTGGTTGCCGGCGATCAACGCCTCGCAATGTGATTTTCCCAGCTGTTGGATAGGTTCGCTTCAGCTTGCAGACGTGAACCATGGCGCAGTCGGTACAGAAACACAGCGCGAAGGTTGTGCCGCACGGTCCAGGTGAATGAGCAGGTGACGTTGTAGCAAATAGTTCCGAATCGTAACTGATCAGGAGCACCCGGCCGCATTCCCGTTGGTGATTTCGAGGTTCATGTCCGTGCTCATCATCGCCAATGCCGATGCTGTCTGAGTTACCTTCGGGGCGGTGATCTGCGGTGGGAACCTGACTGCCGCGTAATCACCCTCGGCACACTTCCGATCGGCACCAACTGTGCGCGTTCTCTTCGTAGATGACGTTCATGCAAAAAATAAAATATGTATTAGTTTTCATAATTTCACACGAAATTAATTCTCAACCAAACTTACTCCTCCTCCTCCTCGTCCTTCTTGCCGTCCTTGGGCGTCATCCGTGTTTGCGAGTTTCTGGCATTTCCTGTGACGCTGCAGGTGTTCGAGGTCGAAAGAGGCGGAGGCCGATCGAGACCGCTTTTTGCGGCCGGAGTTTAGCTTAGTGCAGCCGTTGCCTTTGCCCGCACTGGAGCTGGAAATCTCACTTTTTTGTTTACTTCCGCCGACATCGGAATGCCCGCGGTTCCACTTTGGCAGGCGTTGGACACCCGCCCGGGACAAAGTACAGTTACTGTGACAGGGTAATCACCAACAGAGGTGTTTTTGGAACCGATGCTGTTCAAAAACGAAAAAGTTGTCGGCTGTGCGCGAACTTGCGAAGACGAAACTGACTGTTTTGACATTTCGCAATCAATCAACACTCTAAAGGAATGTGCAGTGATTATTACACAAATTTGGTGTAAATGGTGTTAGGAAAAATAGCGAAGGGGAGTACTGCAAAAGCCGTGTAATATCACATATATTTTTTACATGCCCCTTCATTACATGCAGGTATTTTACTACATTTTTTGCTGTGCACCGAATGCCAGATTGGTCTTTTTCGTCGCCAGCAACACAGACCACATGGTCACCGTTGGCCACTTGGCACAACCGCTGTTAGTTGACTGGTTCTAGCTCTGAAAGGGGACGTTACGTAGCTGAAGTCGTCGTCCTCTACGTCAGAATCGGTGTCCAGCTTGGTTTCGCTGCAGCTGGAAGGTGAGGAAAAAAAAGTATGAAAAAAAACTTTACCGAAATTTATATTTACGACCGCAGTTTGACTCGCTTCACGCGAGAAGTTTTGCGTTTGACAGAACTGCCGAAAAAATCGCAAACACGAAAGAACGAGATAGCATGCTTAGCGAAACTTCGATGAAAATACAAATCATGCTTTCTCTTTCGCTCTGACGCGTAGCATACAGTTCATCTAAATTTCCTAAAAACATCGTTGCCTTACAAAACATCGTGGGTTTACGGACTTTCGATCTGGGAAATGTAGTTTTTGCCTATGTTCACCGTGATTTGTAAAGTCCATGTTACACTAGTTAAGCTACGCAAAAGTTAGATACCCTAGACTCGCTTGAAAATGCTCGAACAGCCAGAAATTTCCCTGCAGTCGGCTGCACGCTTTCCAAGATTCCCGACAAATACACAAAAAGGAAAATTCAACCAGCACGATCATGCCACGCCATGCGAATATGCGATCGAACAGTCACCTGCATACACTCATCGAAGGCAGAGCCGCGCTCGATCGCGTCTCGCCAGCACCAGCAGCTCGTACAGCCGGAAAAATCAGCGCTCGGCGACGGTAAAGGGCACGAAACCGGACGAACGACGGAGTACGCCGCAAAGCCCGACCAAGACACCGGTAAGTCGGCGTCGATCGTGTCACAATCGGCATTACATTTGGTTGTCGCCTTTCCCAGATTGACAATCCGTCCAGTGATTGTTCCAAGAGTGGTACGCTAACTTCGCCAAACTCGTGACGCCGAGGACAACATTATGTACGCCGCCAGCTGCATCAGAGGCCCGACGTGAGTGAATAAATTGAGGTCAAGCTGACAGCAAATACTAAAACCCCTTTCCCAGACGAGTGTTAGCATCCCGGCGCAAACGGAGATACGCCAGTGCCATAGCAAAGGACGTCCCCAACTTAAAGCGGACGCGCGAGTCGGAACTCGAGAGTGTGAGGCGGCAGGAGGGACGCATTGCACGCCAAAAACCACAAGTAAGTGAGGCAGTGGCGATTTACGCCGTACTTCCACTAAGATAATCCTATTCTCAGGAAGGTGAAGGTCACCACACACACGCGCGCGACCGTGGCGAGACTCGTTGTCAAGGTCACGCAGACAAGGAAGCAAGTCGTAAGTTAACTACAGATAGGCTGTGCCCTACCACACTAACAACTGGCTCTCTTCAGGCAGTATAAACGGTGCTCGAAGCACGCCGGATAACATCGGAGGATCTGAAACTGAAAAGAACGCCCCCGAACCCAACGGGGTAAGAATGAGCCTGAGTCAAGGAGAAGACGCTTGAGCTGACGACTTTTGTTTCCACAGGGCGTTTTGTATACCGTTTTTGGTGCGTAGAAGCGGACGACGGAGCACGGCGAGAGCCGCGAACGTCCTGGTTGATTAGTGGCTGTCGATGAGGAGTGAAAGTCGCTATACGCTTCACGAGGACCCCGGAGCAAAGATCGCAAACGAGACGCAGTAGCAGGAGGGCAGCACGTGCGCATCGCGGGTTAAGGCGCAGGACGCGAACGCGAGGAAAACGGGGTGCGCGTGGCGTGAAAAAAGCTGCGCGCTGAGGTGAAGCGATCGGAGCACGCGTCGCGAAGCGTAGAAACGTAGTGCGCGAACGGAGGCGATCGGAGAACGCGTCGCGGAGGCGTGAAGACGCAGTGCGTGAACGCTGGGCGAACGGCACGGTGTCACGTGGGCGTGAGAACGTGCTACGCGAACACCAGAGTGGGTGTGAACATGGCGTGGACAGGCAGCAGGGTGGCAAAAGTGAGCGAGGTCTGGGTAGCGCAAAGATGGGTCCATCTGTGAGTGAGTAGGAAGGCATGTTTTATACGTTAGCGTAAGAAAGCAGGGAAAGAGCTTGGCAGGAGAAACTTAATTATGTAAACTACTCGAATAAAATATGGCATCTTAGTTCAAACGTCAGCGATTTCGCACGGCTGAACGGATCCTTATCAACAATTGGTCAAAATTTTCCCATAGTTTCAGAGGTTTTGATAAAATACTGTTATACCAAAAGAATACCAAAATATGGTGTCCGACCATTGACAAATTCTGCAATTTTGCAATATCAAAACAATACCTTAAATTTGTATAATACCACATTTTTCTCTTGCATAATCCTTAAGACAAATTTTAAAGGGTCCAGGAATACCAAAATTTGGTATTGATACCAGAGAAAGGTGTTATTACGCATTTCCCTTGTTATTTACCCATGCTCGGGAATAAAGCAGCGAGTAAGGATGGTATCGGTGCTGAATTCATCAAGATGGGCCCGGACAAGCTGGCGGCCTGTCTACACCGGCTGATAGTTAAGGTCTGGGACACAGAACAGCTAACGATCTACAAGAAGGGGGACAAGTTGGAGTGTGAGAACTATCGAGCCATCACTATTCTCAACGCGGCCTACAAAGTGCTGTCTCAGATCGTCTGTCGGAGTGAGCAAAGGATATCGTAGGGACGTACCAAGCCGGTTTTGTGGAGGGGAAATCGACGACGGACCAAATCTTTTTGCTGCGCCAAATCTTCCAAAAATGTCGCGAGTACCAGATCCCGACGCACTACCTGTTCATCGATTTCAAAGCCGCGTACGACTCGGTCGATCGCGAAAAGCTATGGAAGATCATGTACGAGAACGGCTTTCCCGGGAAGCTGATCAGACTGGTGAAATCGACGATGGACGGGGCACGGTTCAGCGTGAAGATTTTGGGAGCGATGTCCGACCCGATCGAATCGCGCAAGGGACTGCGACAAGGCGACGGTATCTCCGGCCTCTGTTTCAACATTGGGCTTGAAGGTGTTATTAGGCGGGCGGGCTACAACATGCGGGGCACGATCATCAACCGGTCCAGCCAGTTCATCTGCTATGCCGACGACATGGACATTGTCGGCAGAACGTTCGAGGATGTGGCCAGGCGGTACACCGAATCGAAGCGGGAAGCGGATAAGGTTGGATTGAAGGTGAATGTTGCGAAGACGAAGTATCTGCTGGAAGGAGGAACCGATTCCCTTAGGACTCGCATAGGACCGAGCGTGACGATCGACGGCGACGAGTTCGAGGTTGTGGAGGAGTTTGTGTACCTCGGATCGTTGGTAACGTCGGACAACAACTGCAGCAGAGAAATTCGGAGGCGCATCATCACCGGTAGTCGTGCCTACTACGGACTCCACAAGACCTTACGGTCTGGTCACCTTTCCCGGCGTACAAAGTGCACCATTTACAAAACGCTGATAAGACCCGTCGTCCTCTACGGGCACGAGACGTGGACGATGCTCGAGGAGGACCTGCAAACGCTTGAAGTTTTCGAGCAACGAGTGCTTAGGACGATCTTTGGCGGTTGGAACGCGGCGGAGGGGGGCGTAACGTGCAAGGTGGTTGAACCAGGTGGAGGAAGATCTGGAAAGTGTGGGAGTTCCGCAGCGGAATTGTAGAGTAGCAGTCCAGGACCGAGTTAGATGGCAACGCATCTGGAGACAGCTCATGACCCGGAGGTTGTACGAGCAGTAAAAGTAAGTAATGGTTTGTCATCATACTGACCGTGATAGAGAAGTGTTCAAAGGAATCTATTTCCCCGAAACCCAAATTCCCGAAAAGACATTTCCCCGATTGGCACATCTCCGAAAAGACACTTTCTCGAAATGTCATTTACCCGAAAATCATTTCCTCGAACAATCAATTTCCCCGAACGGCCAGATCCCCGAATGCCGACTTCCCCTAAAAACCATTTCCCCGAATGGCCACTTTCCCTAAACCGGTCAAACGGGCATACCCGCCTTATCAGGTTCGGAGAAGCAGCGATCAATGAAGTATCATGTCCACAATACACGGAGAAAAAAGCGTTCCTAAAATCGTGAACAAGCGTTCATGAAAATGGGAACCTCGAACAAAGTGTTTTGGAAATCTTACCATGGAACTTGAACACTTTGTTCGTGGTTCCCATTTTCATTAACGCTTGTTCACGATTTTGGGAACTCTTTTTTCTCCGTGTAGAAGGATCAAAACATTCCGAGTTTTTTTTTTCGAGCGTTTTATCCCAGCTTTTGAATATTTTCCAAGTCTGCGGAGTAAAATGATTCGAACTCCGGATTCTGAAATTTAGTTACTCCAACTGCCTTGCAAAAAGAACAGACTCCACAGAATCCAACAAAAACTCCGACTGTTACAAATGATGTAAAGAAGGAGAACATCTTGAGCAAAGTTCATATTTATTTCTAATAACCAAATCTAGCATGATCGCTGTCGTGCTAACTTGTCGTACATCGATGTTGGGCCAAATTGAGTTAAGAACGCCAGTTTGTGCGTGCAGCCAC
This sequence comes from Culex quinquefasciatus, assembly GCF_015732765.1. Classification (NCBI taxonomy): domain Eukaryota; kingdom Metazoa; phylum Arthropoda; class Insecta; order Diptera; family Culicidae; genus Culex; species Culex quinquefasciatus. The sequence goes on along the minus strand of NC_051861.1, from coordinate 65,802,288 downwards.
ATGCCGTCAACTCCGTCAAATTTCAGGCATCAAAACACTAGTGCCACTCCGATGCGAACGGGAAAATATTCAAACATTAAGCTTTAAAGCGATGGTGGGAGAGCGAGAGAAAAAAATAAAGTTTCAGCGCAGCGAAGAGAAGAAACGAAAAAGCTTGTTGCTGCTGTCACTGCTTTTCGCGCCACCGCACGAGACGGATGTGTTTTGCTGTGCGTAGCGCCTTTTGTTTTGAATTTTTATTTGAAGCAAACCAATCAGTTAGCGAACATTGTTGTTGTTTTTCGATTGTGTAGTGATACGTATTGATCAATTTAGCAATAAATAGAGAAATTCGTTAATTTAAATTGAAAAATAAACAAGTATTTAAAACACATGCACACAATCAAAAGATTATTAATAAAACAAATGTTATGAGATTCAAAGAAATACAAATATTGCCGTAACACCCGTCTGACCTGTCTCCGATTGTTGGCCAATCCGGTCTTACCGAATCACCTGAAAATAGTTTTGCTTTTAAACCTATCAATTAACTCGTCTTGAGGGCCCCTTTGTTCATAATTAATTTACTTAATTAATAAAAAATTAATAATTAACTTAATCATGAAATTCCAGGGCCCCGGCAGTGGCCTGTGATATGAGCTACCGAAGAACATTGGCAAAATGGCGTCGTTTGTTTACAAACATGAGATTTTGTGTAGACGAACCGAAAAATTTACATTTTTTGGAAATATTTCTATAATAACTTTAAGACTTACAAAGAGACAAAAGTTCGTTAAACTCTAGAAAAGAAAAAAAATATTTTTTTTTTCAATTTAGACCGCTTTTATCGCTTCTCTGAGCCAGATAATAAATCAAATCATCGTGCCAAAATATGTTTGCGCACATACTAGCGTCAGAATCCCGGTGCCTTGCAAAATCGGATCTTTCTATTTAAATCAGAACTCGCGGGTTGTACAGAAAACATTTATTCGTTATTCGTCAGGTTTTATTCGCGGTCAGTAATTGGACGGACTAAATAGTGGACTGTAAACACTAATCTTGTGGGTCACGTGGCGCAGGGGTAGCGGCTTCGGCTGCCGATCCCGATGATGCTATGAGACGCGGGTTCGATTCCCGCCTTATCCACTGAGCTTCTATCGGATGGTGAAGTAAAACGTCGGTCCCGGTTTCTCCTGTCTCGTCAGAGGCGCTGGAGCAGAAATCCCACGTTAGAGGAAGGCCATGCCCCGGGGGGCGTAGTGCCAATAGTTTCAAACACTAATCTTAGCAATACTGCGTCTGATAAAGGTCTGAACTGGACAGTAGTACGGTTTGCAGAGCAATGACCAACCGCTAGATGGTTCCTGTTGGCCAAAGCTACTAAATTCGACCTCTGAACTCCAGGCACTCACTGGATGTTCTGTTTTGTTGTTGTATGTGTTATGCTGTCTGTTTTTGTGTTGCTGTACTAGAGCAAAATCTGCACTGGCTCACAAAATCTGCTCAGTCCTGATTTCGGCGCGTTCATACCGCCCGGCTTGAAATACTAAGTATTTAAATACAACTCCTACTTGAACCAGTGCCTATGGATTAGTCTACTGCTGAATCTGAACAGATCTGATCTGAACAGTCTTGTCTATGCTGTTAGTTTTGTTCTTTTACTGTTCAGTTTTTCTTCTTCTCTTCTTCGACCGTGTTCGGTAAACTGCTACCGCTACCCGAGCATGGGTAAATAACAAGGGAAATGCGTAATAATACCTTTCTCTGGTATCAATACCAAATTTTGGTATTCCTGGACCCTTTAAAATTTGTCTTAAGGATTATGCAAGAGCAAAATGTGGTATCATACCAATTTAAGGTATTGTTTTGATATTGCAAAATTGCAGTATTTGTCAATGATCGAACACCACATTTTGGTATTCTTTTGGTATTACAGTATTTTATCGAATTCCTCTGAAACTATGGGAAAATTTTGACCAATTTTGACAAAATAATTAATTTTGCGCTAAAATGATGTCTCAAAACGAATGCTTTCATTCAAAACCGGAAATTAAAAACTTGATTTTAAACATTTTTGATATACCCCCTACAGAAATGACTTGAATTTGTGGAAAATTTTCTAAGTCAGGATGGCACATTTTGGTATTATTTTGGTATTAAAGTGTTTTATCAAATTCCTCTGAAACTATGGGAAAATTTTGACCAATTTTGACAAAATAATTAATTTTGCGCTAAAATGATGTCTCAAAGCGAATGCTTTCATTCAAAACCGGAAATTTCAAACTTGATTTTAAACATTTTTGATATACCCCCTACAGAAATGACTTGAAATTGTGGAAAATTTTCTAAGTCAGGATGGCACATTTTGGTATTATTTTGGTATTTAAGTGTTTTATCAAATTCCTCTGAAACTATGGGAAAATTTTGACCAATTTTGACAAAATAATTAATTATGCGCTAAAATGATGTCTCAAAGCGAATGCTTTCATTCAAAACCGGAAATTTCAAACTTGATTTTAAACATTTTTGATATACCCCCTACAGAAATGACTTGAAATTGTGGAAAATTTTCTAAGTCAGGATGGCACATTTTGGTATTATTTTGGTATTAAAGTGTTTTATCAAATTCCTCTGAAACTATGGGAAAATTTTGACCAATTTTGACAACATAATTAATTTTGCGCTAAAATGATGTCTCAAAGCGAATGCTTTCATTCAAAACCGGAAATTTCCAACTTGATTTTAAACATTTTTGATATACCCCCTACAGAAATGACTTGAAATTGTGGAAAATTTTCTAAGTCAGGATGGCAAATTTTGGTATTATTTGAATATTGAAAGGTTTCGTCAATTTTCTCTGAAACTATGAGAAATTTGTTAAAAAAATTTTACGAGTTAATTAATTTTGCGCTAAAATGACTTGAAACCCAAAAATGTTAAAGATGATTTTAAAAATTAGTGTGATATACCCACTAATATTTTTTCAAAAACGTTGAAATATCTCTAAGTCGGGATAACCAAATACTTTGAAAAACGAGTCAATCGACAGATTAATGAATTTTGATGAATTTCAATTCAGTTTCATTTTAATAATACTTATTTTTCAATCTTGTTATTTTTCAGAAGCTTCAAGAACTTCAAGCACAGGCCGTTCATCAATGACAAATGCATTCGGTGTGGTGAAGAATATCACTATAACAACATGGAATCATCAGGTGAGTAGATTTGGCTGTTGCATATGAATAATTTCCGTTATTTCACTAACTGCAACTGCTGCACTAAAAATGGTATGAAAATACTAAATTTTGGTATTACTTGTGCAAATAACAGCGACCAAAATGTGTCCTTGGTTTCCCAGTAATAGATGGTAAAATACCATGAAGTCATACCAAAATCATGTATGTGAAAGACCACAGAAATACCAAAATATGATTTTCCAAGGGCGCGGGAATACCTAAAAATAAAACCATGGCAATACCAAGTTTTGGTATTCAAGCAATGTTCAAAAATCCAGAAGACCTCAACTTAGTATTGAAATGGTTCTATTTTGAGGTATTATTTTACCCTTGGAATAACATGGTTTGGTATTGTTGTGCCCTTACACATACAAGATTTTGGTATGATTTCATGGTATTTTACCATCTATTACTGGGCAACCAAGGGCACATTTTGGTCGCTGTTATTTGCCCAAGTAATACCAAAATTTGGTATTCCCGTGTTATTTACCCCTGCTCGGGTACTGTTGACGACGATCGTGTCGCCCTCTGTCCGCATTCGCTGCTGTGCGTGACGACTGCGAAAGAATTTTACGGACGAGATGGTCAGTGCAGTGAAGATTAAGTCCGACCGGTGTTGAAGAACTGTTCCGGTCCGGTGCCTGTGATTCTGGCCAGCTAGTGCAACAAATCGTTGCAAGTGAAGTGCTCGCCTTATGAAGAAAAACCGCACACAAACACACACCCGATCGACTGCAGTGTGTTTTGCTGTACACTGCACCCCGTCAACAGAAAAACACAGGGACGTCGCTAAGGGCGTCCACAGCGGGTGTGAGTGTTCAATCCGGACCGATTTCAGCCGAATCTGCGTGCAGCGATGCACTTTACGGTGCATATCGCGACAGCTGTTCGGCAGCAGGGCATCGGCGAGCTTTGATATGGCAGTATTGGCGATGATGGAGCAGCAGTTCAGTTCGGCGATTACGATCGCTGAAGTTCTACACCAGTTCAGCCAGCGGTGCAGTCGGCGTTTGCGGTTCAACAGCACAGTTTGCCGGCACAGATCCACCACGTCGCCGCAGACTTCAGCATGCGTGTTTGCGCACATACTAGCGTCAGATTCCCGGTGCCGTGCAAAATCGTATCTTTCGTAATTAATCAGAACTCGCGGGTTTATACAGAAAACATTTATTCTTAAAGTCGTCAGGTTTATTTGCGGTCAGTTATTTGAACGGGCTAAATAGTGGACTGTAAACACTAATCGTAGTAAAAACTGTGTCTGAAAAGGTCTGAACTGGTCAGTAGTACGGTTCGCAGAGCAATGACCAACCGGTAGTCGGTTCCTGCTGGCCAAAGCTACTTATTTCAACTCTGAACTCCAGGCACTCGCTGGATGTCCTGTTATTGTTGGTATTTGTGTTATGCTGTCGAAGTGGGTGCTGCTGTACTAGAGCATAATCAGCACTGGCTCACAAAATCTGTTCTGACCTGATCTGGGCGCGTTCACTTATTATTATATTATTATATTTTCAAATAAGTTTACTGCAGATTTGTGTTTATATTTCGAAATTTAGCATAAATTTAAAAAGTTGCAAAATTCCCAACTTTTGCCATGTGCAACAATATCTACCTCACCCGTGCGGGAAACCGATAATGGGGTAATTCATGCGTTCCAGACTGTCAAAATTCCAAAACGTCATTGCCAATCTTCGGAACGCCGCTTTTGTTCGTGTTTGAAGTTTCGGGCCGAGACTCTGTGAAATTCCAAAACTTGCTCGCCATTTCGCTGAATGTTTTCCTCGCTCTGTCAAAATTTGGTCAAAACCGAAGTCAAAACAGTGCGAAAGAGATGAACGAAAAACAACACCACTACCATGTTTGACTGTGTGCGTGCGCGCATATTTTGTTTCATTGTGTGCGTGTATTGGAAAGCTCGACAACTTGAATGTCAGCCCACCAGATGGCTCTGCGGTTTTGATGATTGAGCGTTGTTCCCAGATTTTGGGAGTTGTCTATCTTTTTAAATTAGGTATCTTTGAGTATAACCCTAAACTACTTTGAAGTAATTTTAAATCCAAAATGGCGGTGATGAAATATTCAAAAAATGCCCTTACAAAAAAAAACTTTTTTTATGGAACGTGGATGATCTCTGGCAGTGCGTGGCCGAATGGTTACGATGTCCGCTTTGTAAGCGTATGATTCTGGGTTCGATTCCCATTTACTCCAACCTTCCATCGGATGAGGAAGTAAAATGTCGGCCCCGACCTTGGTTGTTAGGCCGTTATGTCATTCCAGGTGTAGGAGTCGTTTCCATGCCGAAAACGAAACTATTGGCACTACGCCCCCCGGGGCATGGCCTTCCTCTAACGTGGGATTTCTGCTCCAGCGCCTCTGACGAGACAGGAGAAACCGGGACCGACGTTTTACTTCACCATCCGATAGAAGCTCAGTGGATAAGGCGGGAACCATGCCATAAGTACAAACAACACACCAAACCAAGCCTACTCCCCCGAGCATGGGTAAATAACAAGGGAAATGCGTAATAATACCTTTCTCTGGTATCAATACCAAATTTTGGTATGGACCCTTTAAAATTTGTCTTAAGGATTATGCAAGAGCAAATTGTGGTATCATACCAATTTAAGGTATTGTTTTGGTATTGCAAAATTGCAAAATTTGTCAATGGTCGAACACCACATTTTGGTATTCTTTTGGTATTACAGTATTTTAATAAATTCCTCTGAAACTATGGGAAAATGTTGACCAATTTTGACAAAATAATTAATTCTTCATTGAAAACCGGAAATTTCAAACTTGATTTAAAACATTTTTGATATAAAAGAAATGACTTGAAATTGTGGAAAATTTTCTAAGTCAGGATGGCACATATTGGTATTATTTTGGTATTAAAGTGTTTTATCAAATTCCTCTGAAACTATGTTAAAATTTTGACAAAATAATTAATTTTGCGCTAAAATGATGTCTCAAAGCGTATGCTTTCATTGAAAACCGGAAATTTCAAACAAATTTGAAACATTTTTGATATACCCCCTTGCATCGCCCAGCCGAGCGGTTGTGGAATTGTGATATTTCACAATACTTAGGCACTGGTCACTCAAATCGTTTCACGTATTTTATTGACAAGGAAGTTGTCCACTTTTTCTTTTCCTTCAGCTTCTCTGCACCAGACCAGTGTTGAATCCAGACTCCAAGTACTGTGTTGACCGGGTGGACTTCTTAAACAGCAAACAGCTAAGTCGCGGCCGACTTCTCAAGCAGCTAAGTCCCGGGTGGACTTCTCAAACAGCTAAGTCCCGGGTGGACTTCTCAAACAGCAAACCGCTAAGTCGCGGCCGACTTCTCAAGCAGCTAAGTCCCGGGTGGACTTCTCAGCTGGCTTCTCGGCTAAGTCCCGGGTGGACTTCTCAGCTGGCTTCTCGGCTAAGTCCCGGGTGGACTTCTCAGCTGGCTTCTCGGCTAAGTCCCGGGTGGACTTCTCAGCTGGCTTCTCGGCTAAGTCCCGGGTGGACTTCTCGGCTGGCTTCTTCGGCTAAGTCCCGGGTGGACTTCCCAGCTGGCTTCTTCGGCTAAGTCCCGGGTGGACTTCTCAGCTGGCTTCTCGGCTAAGTCCCGGGTGGACTTCTCGGCTGGCTTCTCGGCTAAGTCCCGGGTGGATTTCTCAGCTGGCTTCTCGGCTAAGTCCCGGGTGGACTTCTCGGCTGGCTTCTTCGGCTAAGTCCCGGGTGGACTTCTCAGCTGGCTTCTCGGCTAAGTCCCGGGTGGACTTCTCAGCTGGCTTCTCGGCTAAGTCCCGGGTGGACTTCTCGGCTGGCTTCTCGGCTAAGTCCCGGGTGGACTTCTCAGCTGGCTTCTTCGGCTTCTGGCTTCCCGGGTGGACTTCTCGGCTGGCTGGTGGCTGCTGAAGACTGCTGATGGCTGCTGATGGCTGCTGGTGGCTGCTGGTGGGTCTGGCTGGTCTGGTCTTGAGCTGCTACTGGAACTGACTTTCCTCAAGAATTATTTCTACTTATATAGTAAATTTTCCAAACTTTGTTCTACTAAAAATGGTCAGTTTCGATGCAGAGCATCGATGAACCTCATGAACTTTTTTATGCTGACCTCTGTGGTTTTGTCTGGCTGTCCGCGTAGTTGCGTGAGTTCGATTCTAAACTGAAAGTCATTAGTTTAAGCCCTTTTGCAAAAGACTTGATTTACGACCTTAGAATGTTGCTATTGGTTTAATCTACACCGTTTTTAAAAATGAGTCTCCTAATGAGGAAGCCGTGTTTCTACCTGAATTGACATGTCCATGAATATAATTATGCCACTCCCTCAATTTCCCCTGCGCTATAACATCGCCCCGATGAAATCGAAAGCTCAATCAATTCTTTAATTGCCTATTATTTGGCGATATTCTATAAAGGGTTTTTCGGGTGGCGTATGACTCATGATCAGTTGCACGAGCTTAATTATTTTGTCGTTCTACCGTGACATCATAAGTCGGGGAGCAGAATTTTGTGCTAGGTTATTTATGCTTGCGTCGGCGCATGGAAAAACTGGAGTGGTTCGGGGCGAGGGTCGTTGCACCCTAAAGAAATGACTTGAAATTGTGGAAAATTTTCAAAGTCAGGAAGCCACATTTTGGTATTGAAAGTTTTCATCAAATTCCTTTGAAACTATGGAATTTTATTTATAAATTTTGACGAGATAATTAATTTTCAATTGACTTGAAACCCAAAAATGTTAAAGCTGGTTTTCATATTTTTTTGATATACCTACTAAGATTTTTTTTAAACAATGAAATTTCTCTAAGTCAGGACAACCAAATACTTTGAAAAACGAATGAATCAACAGATTATTGTATTTGATGAATTTCAATCCTTATTTTTCAATCTTGTTATTTTTCAGAATCTTCAAGAACTTCAAGCACAGGCCGTTCATCAATCACAAATGAATTCGATGTGGTGAAGAATATCACTAAGAACAACATGGAATCATCAGGTGCGTAGATTTGGCTGTTGCATATGGATCATTTCCGTTTTTTTTTCACTAACCGCAACTGCTGCACTAAAAATGGTATGAAAATACCAAATTTTTGTATTACTTGTGCAAATACCAGCGACCAAAATGTGCTCTTGGTTGCCCAGTAATAGATGGTAAAATACCATGAAATCATACCAAAATCATGTATGTGAAAGACCACAGGAATACCAAAATCTGATTTTCCAAGGGCGCGGGAATGCCTAAAAATTAAACCATGGCAATACCAAGTTTTGGTATTCAAGTAATGTTCAAAAATCCAGAAGACCTCAATTTGGTATTGAAATGGTTTTATTTTGAGGTATTATTTTACCCTTGGAATAACATGGTTTGATATTGTTGTGCCCTTCCACATACAATACTTTGGTATGATTTCATGGTATTTTACCATCTATTACTGAGCAACCAAGGGCACATTTTGGTCTCTGTTATTTGCCCAAGTAATACCAAAATTTGGTATTTCCGTGTTATTTACCCCGGCTCGGGGGGGGAATGGTGGTCAGGAGCACCTACTTTCCTCTTAAGGACATCCACAAAGCCACCTGGACATCACCTGACCAACGGACCTTAACGCAAATCGACCACGTCCTGATCGACGGCCGATTCTTCTCGGACGTAACGCACGTGCGCACCTTTCGCGGTGCGAATATTGACTCGGACCAATACCTAGTTGGAGTTGACATGCGCTCAAAGCTGTCGACGGTGTTCAACCAACGCCGAAGCCGGCGGGCCCCTCCGTTCAACACCGCATGTCTGCAGAGCGGAGATGTGGCCCACAGTTACACCCAGTAGCTGGAAGCGAATCTGTCAGTGAGGAGGAACTTGGCGCAGCCTCGCTCGAAGATGGTTGGAGTCGCATACGCTCAGCCATCGGCAGTGCAGCGGAAGCCACACTGGGTAGTGCGATCCGAGTCAGCCGAAACGATTGGTACGACGACGAGTGCCAACGGATTACCGCCGAGAAGAAGGCAGCTTACGACAGGAAGCTGCACAACCCGAGCAGGGGTAAATAACACGGGAATACCAAATTTTGGTATTACTTGGGCAAATAACAGCGACCAAAATGTGCCCTTGGTTGCCCAGTAATAGATGGTAAAATACCATGAAATCATACCAAAATCTTGTATGTGTAAGGGCACAACAATACCAAACCATGTTATTCCAAGGGTAAAATAATACCTCAAAATAGAACCATTTCAATACTAAGTTGAGGTCTTCTGGATTTTTGAACATTGCTTGAATACCAAAACTTGGTATTGCCATGGTTTTATTTTTAGGTATTCCCGCGCCCTTGGAAAATCATATTTTGGTATTTCTGTGGTCTTTCACATACATGATTTTGGTATGACTTCATGGTATTTTACCATCTATTACTGGGAAACCAAGGACACATTTTGGTCGCTGTTATTTGCACAAGTAATACCAAAATTTAGTATTTTCATACCATTTTTAGTGCAGCAGTTGCAGTTAGTGAAATAACGGAAATTATTCATATGCAACAGCCAAATCTACTCACCTGATGATTCCATGTTGTTATAGTGATATTCTTCACCACACCGAATGCATTTGTCATTGATGAACGGCCTGTGCTTGAAGTTCTTGAAGCTTCTGAAAAATAACAAGATTGAAAAATAAGTATTATTAAAATGAAACTGAATTGAAATTCATCAAAATTCATTAATCTGTCGATTGACTCGTTTTTCAAAGTATTTGGTTATCCCGACTTAGAGATATTTCAACGTTTTTGAAAAAATATTAGTGGGTATATCACACTAATTTTTAAAATCATCTTTAACATTTTTGGGTTTCAAGTCATTTTAGCGCAAAATTAATTAACTCGTAAATTTTTTTTAACAAATTTCTCATAGTTTCAGAGAAAATTGACGAAACCTTTCAATATTCAAATAATACCAAAATTTGCCATCCTGACTTAGAAAATTTTCCACAATTTCAAGTCATTTCTGTAGGGGGTATATCAAAAATGTTTAAAATCAAGTTGGAAATTTCCGGTTTTGAATGAAGCATTCGCTTTGAGACATCATTTTAGCGCAAAATTAATTATGTTGTCAAAATTGGTCAAAATTTTCCCATAGTTTCAGAGGAATTTGATAAAACACTTTAATACCAAAATAATACCAAAATGTGCCATCCTGACTTAGAAAATTTTCCACAATTTCAAGTCATTTCTGTAGGGGGTATATCAAAAATGTTTAAAATCAAGTTTGAAATTTCCGGTTTTGAATGAAAGCATTCGCTTTGAGACATCATTTTAGCGCAAAATTAATTATTTTGTCAAAATTGGTCAAAATTTTCCCATAGTTTCAGAGGAATTTGATAAAACACTTAAATACCAAAATAATACCAAAATGTGCCATCCTGACTTAGAAAATTTTCCACAATTTCAAGTCATTTCTGTAGGGGGTATATCAAAAATGTTTAAAATCAAGTTTTTAATTTCCGGTTTTGAATGAAAGCATTCGTTTTGAGACATCATTTTAGCGCAAAATTAATTATTTTGTCAAAATTGGTCAAAATTTGCCCATAGTTTCAGAGGAATTCGATAAAATACTGTAATACCAAAAGAATACCAAAATGTGGTGTTCGATCATTGACAAATACTGCAATTTTGCAATATCAAAACAATACCTTAAATTGGTATGATACCACATTTTGCTCTTGCATAATCCTTAAGACAAATTTTAAAGGGTCCAGGAATACCAAAATTTGGTATTGATACCAGAGAAAGGTATTATTACGCATTTCCCTTGTTATTTACCCATGCTCGGGAAGGCGACGAGAGGGAACGTGGAACGATACAGGCAGGCTCGGAATCGGCAGGTCGCGGTCTTCAAGCTCAAGAAGCGCCAGCATGAAGACCGGGATTGCGCAGAAATGGAGCAGCTATTCCGAGCTAACGAGTCGCGGAAGTTTTACGAGAAGGTGAACCGGTCCCGCAAAGGCTTCGTGCCGCGAGCCGATTTATGCAGGGACAACGAGGGAATCTAGATCGTGAACAAAAGCGAGGTGTTGGACAGGTGGAAGCAGTACTTCAACGAGCACCTCAACGGCGATGAAGCGAACGAAGACGGCGATGGAGTCAACCTTGGAGCATCCGCAGCTGATGAACAGTTCCCAGCACCTGATCTGAAGAAGGTGAAGAGGGAGATCAGGAAGCTGAAGAACAACAGAGCTGCCGGCAAGGATCGGTTACCCGGTGAGCTCTTCGAATATGGAGGAGAGAAACTGGTGAGGGCGCTTCACTGTGTGATCTCCAAGATCTGGGAGGAGGAGAAGCTACCGGAGGAATGGATGGATGGTGTCGTGTGCCCCATCTACAAAAGGGCGATAAGCTGGACTGCGGCAACTACCGCGGCATTACGCTTATCAACGCGGCCTACAAAATCCTCTGCCGTCAGCTGTCACCCCATGCACGGAGGTTCGTGAGGCCCTACCACTGGCGTGCGCGCCGCCACGGACCAAATATTTTGACTCCGACAGATCCTCGAGAAATGTCGTGAGTACAACATGCCCACACATCACATCTTTATCGACTTCAAGGCGGCCTATGATACAGTCGACCGCGAGTAGCTATGGCAGATTATGCACGAGAACGGATTCCCGGATAAACTGACTCGGTTGATTAAGACTACCTTGGATGGTGTGATGTGTCACGTGCGTGTTTCGGGGGATTTAGCGGAACCCTTTGGATCACGCCGAGGGCTGCCGAAGGTGATGGCTTATCCTGTGCGCTGTTCAACATCATTCTTGAGGGCATTATTCGAAGGGCGGGCATCGACACGAGTGGCACGATCATGAACAAGTCCTACCAGTTGCTTGCTTTTGCCGATGACATCGACATTGTGGCAAGAAACCTGGAGACGGTGAAGGACGTCTACACCCGACTGAAGGTACAAGCAAGGCGTGTAGGACTTGGCATGAATACGACGAAGACGAAGTACATGAGAGGAAGGGGATCGAAGGATGTCGGCCCCCCAAGCCTCACCCCTCTAACTGTGGATGGTGATGAGTTGGAGGAGGTGAGCGAGTTCGTGTACTTGGGATCGCTGGTAACCGCCGACAACGACACCAGCAAAGAGATCCGGACTCGTATTTTTGCTGGGAATCGTGCGTACTTCGGATTACGGAAGACCCTCACTTCGGATCGGGTGCAACGCCGCACGAAGACGATGTACAAAACACTGATTAGACCGGTAGTCCTCTATGGCCACGAGACCTGGACGATGCGGCAGGAGGGCGAACGAGCCCTTGGAGTTTTCGAACGGAAGGTGCTGCGAATGATCTACGGTGGAGTGCAGGTGTCTGATGGAGTGTGGCAACGACGCATGAACCACGAACTGCACGCGCTTCTTGAAGAACCGACCATCGCCACCCAGGCGAAGATCGAGAGGCTCAGGTGGGTCGGCCATGTCGCCCGAATGGACGAGAGCCAGCCTGTCAGATTGCTTTTTGACCGCGCTGAACCAGCTGGCGGTACAGGCAGAAGAGCAGGGAAACCGCGCGCACGTTGGGGAGATCAAGTGAACGGTGACATCCGGAAGATCTGTAACCTGGGAAATTGGAGAGTAGCAGCACAAGATCGAGAAAGATGGAAGCGTCTTCTTGCTACAGCACGCGTACCTGGTGCGCTATGCTGATTGGTATGGTATGTATACGGTACGAATTTCCAAGAAGCCAGCGGAGAGCTGTCGAAGGAATAAGCCAAGGTCAACCACAACGAACTCAGCAGCACATTCACCGACACCCACACCCAGTGGCGATACAACCCGCCGGCCGCGCTGCACATGGGTGGCCTGTAGGAACGAATGGTAAGATCCTCGAAGGCTGCACTGGGCGCAATCCCGGTGGAACGCAAGCTGGACGAGGAGTCGCTGGTCACCCTACTAGCGGAGGCGGAGCATATGGTCAACTCGCGCCCCCTGACTTTCGTGCCGCTGGAGAGCGCAGACAGTGAGTCCCAAACATTTTCTCATGCTGAGTTCGAGCGGTGTAGGAGCGCTAGGCCCGGCTCCAGGAGGGCTTTTTGATTGTCCAACCTTTCCACGGTGTTGCAGGTAATTCCGTGGTACAACACAGCTTCAAGGCGACAATCGGCGAGTGGACTGTATTCACAACTTTTTCCTTCAGTGGACTCCTTTGGCCAAGATGCAAGAAAACAGCTTGTTTCACGATCTTTACTTCTATATTTACAAGCTTAAACTGACTTTTCGGACTAACAAAATCATGGGGTTTTAAAACTAAAACTTCGGCATTTCTTTCCGAATCTTCTTTGCAAAAACATTCTTATTATTTAATCTCCTATCGGGTGCGCAATCCTTTTCCCTAAACCATGTACACGCCACTTCTTCTTTTCATTCATTCATTTCTTTCATTCCTACTCCCTGCTCTCCTATTGGTCTGTTTGCGCAAGCTGCCTACTCAGACGCGCGCTGCGCGTCCTTGAGCCTATTGTGTGCTGTGAAATACATGAATGAAACATGTGTGAAAGGGAAAGGACATGAATGGTGAGTTGGTATGCGGTTATTTACATGCTGCTGTTTCCTTTCTTCTTCAATGTGTGACGTGTATGTGCGGATACATTTGTGTTGTGTTATGTGCTTAAACAATAGAAGGATTAACTGACACTGTGGAAATGGATGGATTATTCTTGCAAATTTACTCTACCTGACACTGTTAGAAAAATCATACGGATGGAAATTATTTCTTCTGAGATTAAAATCATTTCTGTGGCAAATTAAATCTACTTTGGCGTTGGCGCCAACATACTCCCGCCGGGCAGAGATGGAATCTCTGTGACCTTAACCAAATTTGCATTATCAACGATTGGCAGAACAGCAATCTTATGGATCGCCCGCTTGTACACTACTGTGCCGATCTGTACTTCGACCGTACGCACCAAATCATCTTTCCCGGGGAAGGTTTTTGTGATTTTTCCCAACTTCCACACCTGAACGGGCGCATCTTTTTCTTCTAGCAAGACAATCATACCTGGTTTGATGTTGGCGGATTTAACTCGATTCTTACCGCGGGGTTGAAGGGTTTGCAAATAATCGCGATGCCACTTTCTCCAAAACTCATCGCGCTATCGTTGCATGTACTGCCAGCGATTGAGCCGATTTATCTGAACACCTTCACAACTGGGTTCAGGTACGGCGGTCAGGGGATGACCAATCAAAATGTGTCCGGGGGTGAGAATCTCTGAATCATTAGGTGCGGAAGAGGTAGCATAGAGAGGACGTGAATTTAAAATTTCTTCTATCTGAGTCAGAACTGTAGCGTACTCTTCGAAGGACAACTTGGCTTCCTTGAGAGTTCTCTTCAAATGAAATTTGGTGCTCTTAACGGCGGCTTCCCAAATACCACCAAAGTTGGGGGCTTCGGGGGGAATGAACGACCAATTAATTTCACGAAGCTGACAGAACTGAGCGATTTCATCGACTGTGACTTGGGACTTCAACAATTCATAGAGCTCATGTAGCTCGGTTTTCGCTCCGCAGAAATTGGTTCCGTTATCGGAGTGGATTTCTCGGGGAAGTCCTCGACGACCTACGAAGCGTTTCAGAGCTGCGAGAAAAGTCTCTGTACTCATATCTGAAACGAGTTCCAAATGTACGGCTCGAGTGACCATACAAACAAACACCGAGATGTAAGCTTTTACGATCTTGGGCTTGTATCGACCTTCCTTGACATAAACTGGACCTGCGTAATCCACACCTGTGACCTCGAACGGCAGAGCTTGGTTGACACGATATGCAGGAAGATTTCCCATCAACTGACTAGCAACCTTCGGGCGAGCCTGAAAACACGTGACGCAACGATGGGTGATTCTGCGAACTGACGACCTTCCGTCGATCAGCCAAAATCTTGTCCTCAAAGCAGCGATCAGACTCTTGGGACCGACATGCAAATTTTTTCATGATAAGCGCGAATCAAAAGGTCAACTACAGGGTGTTTCGGCAAAATGTAGGGGTGTTTGGAGTGAAACAACAGCGAGGATTGCTGAAGCCGACCTCCAACTCTCAAGACACCGTCCTGGTAGAACGGGTGCAAACCTGCAATCTTCTTGCACGGTTCGTCATTCTGAACACGGTGGATGTCGTCACTGAGTGCTTCGTGCTGAATAATCTTTACGATCAGTTCCAGCGAAGCGCGCAACTCAGGGATCGTTGGGTGAATCATGAACACTTGACAAGACGGATCTTTCTGACGACAATTTTGGATGAAACGCTGCACGTATGCCATCACACGCTGCAGCTTTCTGAACGAACTGAACCTTGTAAACTCCGGAAGCTGGTCTTCATTGAACACTGGGGTTGCAATGATCGGACCAAGCTTCAACTCGGGGAGTTCATCATCTGGAATTTCTGGGGGGATTTCCTCATCATACACTTCGATTCTCAGGAAGAATGGGCCTTCCCAGAACTCGGACTTCGACATTAGAGCCTCAGGAAGCATGCCTCTGGAAACAATATCAGCGGGGTTGTCCTTTGACCTGACATATTTCCAAATAAATCCTGCGGTGAGCTCAAGAATCTTGGCAACTCTGTTTCGGACGAACACATCGAGCTTCGCCAAGGACTTCTTAAGCCATGCGAGGACCACCTGACTGTCAGTCCAGAGTACGACTTGGCTTACCTTGAACTTGACAGTCTCGAGAACTCTAACCATCATGCGAGCCAACAGTTCACACGCCATCAACTCTTTGCGGTGAATGTTGAGATCTTTCTTGGGCGAACAAACTCTGGATTTGCTGCAGAGGAGGCGAAGTTGAGCTCTACCGTCGGACAAGATGCACCGGACGTAAATGTTTGCACCGTAAGCAACAACGGAAGCGTCGGAAAATCCATGAAGCTCAATCGCGACAGTCGACGGGCTGATAACATAGCGTGGAATCCGAATTTCACTAACCTTGGGGAGGGCTCTACGGAAACACAACCACGACGCCAGAAGATCTCCTTCGACCTTAGCGTCCCATGGCAACTCAATCAACCACAACTTCTGCATGTAAAGCTTCGCAACAACAATCACGGGGATAGAAATCCGATGGGATCAAACAACCTGCCGATTTCAGAGAAAATACTTCGCTTGGTGAATTCGGTGACATCTTTGGAAGACGCACCACGAACATAAATTCGTCAGACTGGGGACACCATGTCAGACCCAGTGCCTTGACGACCTCGTTTCCTTGATCGAGACACACAAGTTTCTCGCGATCAGATTCGGGAACACTACTCAACACTTCCTGGCAATTCGAGCTCCATTTGTGGACACGAAAACCTCCAGACTCAAGCATCTTTCGAATCTGCCGCTGGACGACTACAGCTTCGTCAGCGGAACTAGCACCGGAAAGGATATCATCGACATAACAATCATCACGAACCACCTCGGCTGCTAGCGGAAACTTCTCTCTTTCATCTTGACACAACTGAACTAGACATCTGGTCGAGAGGAACGGGGCAGCTGCTGTACCGTAAGTTACCGTCTGTAACTCCAGCACGCGAATCGGCTTTGAAGAGTCACTCCTCCACAGAATTCTCTGGAACCTCGTCTGAGACGAGTCGATAAGCACTTGCCGATACATTTTTTCAATATCGGCAGTGAATGCAATGGGGTTTTACGAAATCTGAGGAGGATACTGAACAAATCACTTTGGACCGGCTTTCCAACGTGGAGAACCTCGTTGAGCGACTTCGCCGTAGAACCTTGCTTGGCCGACGCGTCGAACACTACTCGCAGTTTCGTGGTCGAGCTCGTCGGCCTCAGGACGGCGTGGTGGGGCATGTAGTACCGATGCTGGTCTACATCCGTGGACTCATCAATCTCACGACAATGACCAAGGGATTCATACTCATCAATGAACTTAGCATACTGCTGCTTCAGACTTGGTTCTCTGTTGAGACGGCGCTCCAACAGCAGGAACCGACGAAGAGCGAGCGAACGGTTGTCTGGCAACCCTAAAACATCTTCATGAAACGGTAATCTAACAACAAATCGACCTGCCGGTAAACGACGATGCGTTTCCACGAACAACTTCTCACATTCATCAACATCAGAGGGTGGGGGCGTTGGATCGGCAAGATCCTCGACCTCCCAAAACTTGGAAATTGTTTGATTCAGCACATCCAACGAAGCGTTGTTCGCGATGTGTGAATGGTTCACAGAATTCTCGATTTCACCGGAAAATACCCAGCCGAAATGAGTTTCGCGCAACTCTGGCAGACCGTCTACCAGGTGCAGCTGTCCTGACTTAAGCAGGCTGAAAAACATGGAGGCACCAATCAACATATCAATTCTATCGGGGACATTGAACTCTGGATCCGCAAGTTGGATTCCCACTGGGATCGACCAGGAGGAAACATCAATCTTCGATCCGGGGATGATTCCAGTCACCTTTGGAACCACCAGACATGCGATACTGGCGGCGAAGGCCGAGTATCTCGAACGAACGGTAACCCTGACTTTCTCCCTAGCATACATCTTTGACCCACCTACACCAGCGATCGGAACGTACAGCGACTCACGAGGGGCCTTCAACTTGTCGGCAATCCGCTCGGAGAGAAAGTTCACTTGCGAACCACTATCAAGAAGCGCACGGCAAGGAACGGGATCTCCATCATTCTCGATCAGGACAAGAGCCGTCAGCAACATCACAGTTTTCAAACTCTGGGAATGGTTGGATGAACATGAAGAGTTGAGAGGGGTTTGCTGCTGCAGGTTCTGACTCAGTGTAGTGGACGGGGGACTGTTAGGAGATTCTGATTGGGGTGTTGTACGGTTCATTACTTGGAGGCTTGGGGTTGGTCTTACGCTTTGAGCTTTGGAGAAAGAGTCGTTATGGAGCAAGGTGTGGTGTTTCTTGTGGCAAGTCTGACATTTCAGGTTGCTGGAGCAACTAGAAAGTCGATGACCAGCTCGGAGGCAGTTAAAACATAACTTCAACTCACTAACTTTGGCATTGCGCTCCGGAACTGTCATCGCCAGCAACTTCGAACATTCAAAGTGACGATGATCCGCCCCACAAACCAGACATGATTTGGCGACCTTTGCAGATGTGGCAGTATGGGATTTTGGGGTTGGTTTGGGGCAAGATGGCTTGGTATTGCTTTGCTCCTTTGCTGAGCTCAAGACGCGCGAATTTTGGGAACGTTCAAGGACTTGGCACTCGGTTTTCAAAAATTGCAATGTTTGGTTAAAGTCTGGCAACTCACCTTGTTTCTGCGTCCTTTCCCACTGCTGTCTAGTACTATCATCTAAGCACCCTACCACTAGCTTGTTAATGATAAGTCCTGACAGCTTGTCGACGACGAGTCCTTGGTACTGCAATCCGGCGACGTGGCGATCACAGGCTTTGGTAAGCGCCTGCAAGTCCTTGTAGCTTCCCTTGGTGATTGGCTTGAGCTGCAACAATCCATCGATGTGCGTATCCACGATGACACGTTGGTTCTCGAACTGCTCGCTGATCTCCTTCCAAACTTGCTCGTAGTTGTTGTCTTGAATCATCTTCGCGGTGATCAACCCAGCTGCATCACCGACCAGGGCTTTGTCGAGGTGATGCAGCTTCATGGCGTCGGAATCGCGGGTGCGACCGACGAGGTCTTCGAACATGGCCTTGAACTTTGGCCAATTCTCTGTCTGCCCGTCGAAGCTCGGTATCGGTGCTCGAAGAGGTTGCTGTTGCACGATCACTTGAGGCGCCACTCCGTTGGCACCGACTTGGAAGGCCGGTCCAGCGACCGGCTGGTTAAACATCTCCATCAGCTCTTCGACCAGCACCAGCGTTTCGGTGTGAAGCTGGTCAAACACGTCGAGCACATCATCTTGTTCCTCCTTCTTGTCAACCGCTTTGATCACTTCACGATGGCGCAACACGTACTCCTGGTAGTGCGCTTCCAGCTTCTTCTCGTACACCTTCAGCGTCGCCTTGGTTATCCTCTGCGGGTTCTTTTTGGCTTCGTCAAGGGCACTCTTAATTCTCGTCACTTTTCCCTTGACCTGTCCCCGCTGATGAATCAGCGACTTCACTTCATCTGTATTCACGGGCTGCTTCATTGGCGTGTGTAACACCATTTTGGCGCTCTCACTTCACTTCACTTGTGTCTCAAAGTTTGAGTTCACTTTTGCAACCTTTTGCTTGTTGCAACTTTTTGCCCACGGCGTGGACGCACTTTGCCAACTTTTTTGGCACACGAGTTTTTGGTTTGTAAAACACTTTGGCTGTGCTTCACTTTGGTCTCTTTAGACCCACTTGTCAGTTCTTCCTCGCATCCGCTAAAGGCCACTTTCACATGTCCGGGTTGACGGATCACTTTTACTTCCGGTTGGCGACTCTCATTGAACGTTCACAGAATAACGGGTTGAAACCCCATGAAGGTCCGCACTTTTCGCACAATTCCGGTCTGAAGGACCATGTAGGTCCGAACACTTCACACAAATCCGGTTTGAAGGACCATGAAGGAGCGCTAGGCCCGGCTCCAGGAGGGCTTTTTGATTGTCCAACCTTTCCACGGTGTTGCAGGTAATTCCGTGGTACAACACAGCTTCAAGGCGACAATCGGCGAGTGGACTGTATTCACAACTTTTTCCTTCAGTGGACTCCTTTGGCCAAGATGCAAGAAAACAGCTTGTTTCACGATCTTTACTTCTATATTTACAAGCTTAAACTGACTTTTCGGACTAACAAAATCATGGGGTTTTAAAACTAAAACTTCGGCATTTCTTTCCGAATCTTCTTTGCAAAAACATTCTTATTATTTAATCTCCTATCGGGTGCGCAATCCTTTTTCCCTAAACCATGTACACGCCACTTCTTCTTTTCATTCATTCATTTCTTTCATTCCTACTCCCTGCTCTCCTATTGGTCTGTTTGCGCAAGCTGCCTACTCAGACGCGCGCTGCGCGTCCTTGAGCCTATTGTGTGCTGTGAAATACATGAATGAAACATGTGTGAAAGGGAAAGGACATGAATGGTGAGTTGGTATGCGGTTATTTACATGCTGCTGTTTCCTTTCTTCTTCAATGTGTGACGTGTATGTGCGGATACATTTGTGTTGTGTTATGTGCTTAAACAATAGAAGGATTAACTGACACTGTGGAAATGGATGGATTATTCTTGCAAATTTACTCTACCTGACACTGTTAGAAAAATCATACGGATGGAAATTATTTCTTCTGAGATTAAAATCATTTCTGTGGCAAATTAAATCTACTTTGGCGTTGGCGCCAACAAGCGGTGTTCAGCAGGCCGTCAAGGATCCGGTCGGCGTAGGCGCGGCTATCAAAAACAGCTGGAACAGTATCCAGCACACACTGGACGAGTTCTGGAGCCGCTGGGTGAAAGAATATCTGCCGACGATCGCGAGGAGGACTAAATGGTTCGAAGAGGTGAGACTTGGGTGAGACCAATCAAGGAGGGTGATCTCGTGCTTGTTGTGGACGAAGGACATCGGAACGGGTGGCTGCGAGGACGCGTTGCAAGGACGTATCCCGGAAGGATGGCAGAGTACGTCGGGCGGATGTACAGATATCGAAGGGTCTGATGCGAGAGCGAGCAGTCGTCAAGTTGGCTCTGCTGGACGTTGGTGTTGCTGAGGATTCTGGTGCAGATCATCATGCGACACGCGGGGGAAGATGTTGCGAGCACACCGTGCCGACTGCACGTACCCCTCGGATCATCGGCCAAACGCGACTGAACAAAAAGGGTATAACGAGAACGTGTCAGGCTGACACTGACTGTAGCTAGGAATTGAAATACATTTGACATCGATGATCTAGCAGTTTGAAGGTATCAGTTATCAACTAGAAATATCAGCAGTACCACTAGTTGACATTTGGTAATTTACATATCTTTCATTTATTTATATATTTCTGACCCGATCCGTAAATTTTAGCAGTTGCTTTCAGCTGTAACTCTACCACGAACACCAGAGTTTGCTAAAAGAAGTCCGGAACAATATCGTCGCCAACAAACACATTAAATTGAATTATGGATTATGAATATGAAATTCATTTAAATTATTTTCAGCTTTTTTAGAATATTTATTAAAAAAAGAAAATGGATATAACACAGTTAGTTGCATCTCTGAGTGGTAATAATATTTTTTCAAATGTAAATTTATTTAAAAAAATCTTGATTTCGCCCGTTTCCGAGACAAGTTAATTATGGTTTGATTGTCGAAAAATAAAAAATAAATCAAACCATCCACATTAATGACCCCCAGGTCTTTAGTGGTCTCTATTGCAAGTTTCTGCTCGAACCTAGGAGTCCGAAGGCTTGAATGGGGAGAGCACCCAAATCTCTTTCTACTCCAAGGAACCTTCCAACCCAGTGTTTGAACTGACGACCTTTGGATTGCGAGTCCAACCGCCGCCAGCGATTCCACCGGAGTAGGCTTGGTCCTCATCCGATGGAAGGTTGCAGCAGATGGGAATCGAGCCCAGGATCATCTGCTTACAAAGCGAACAGCGTAACCATTCAGCCACGCACTGCCACTATGTTTTGATTGCACTAAACATGAATATAATTTATAACTCTTGCCTGATAAAAGAAGAAAAAATATTATAAAATCTTTCATACGTCTGTTTAGTTTTAGTTTTATGTAGCTTGAACCGCTTATTGCTTACTTATTTTTGCATTCTTGTTGATTTGGTCATGACGTGTTCCCTAAAACGAGCGCCTAAAAAGAGTTGCCTCGACGAATTCAGTCGGTGTTGCTAGCAGGTCAGTCGGTTCAAGTTCGTTCTTGTTTTAGATGAATCTTGAAATCCTACCGGTTCGAATGCTGCAAGAACGATCAAGATTGGTTGAAATGGAACCAAATGCGAGCGAGTTGAATTTAGCAATGCAATTGATTCGGAGGCTTGGTCGCTGGAGTGTTAAAAAACAATTGAAAATATAAGAAGTTTTGTAAATTAAGCTGTTTTAAAGCAATTGGGTAAGCTTGCAATTTTGAACCACCGGAAACGAAATCCTGGTTGTTTACACTTTGTATCGGGGCAATCATTTACCGATTTATTACTACGGATTTATTACTAAGGAATTTTTGTTGTTCACAGGTTTATTCACATTTAATTTTTGTTTTCTTTCAGGTAATTGTAACGTAAAGTTTCATAAATCGAGATGAATTCTAAAAACGGGAACACTCCCTCTGCTTCTCGCAATTCCGCATACAATGCTGCAGCTTTGGAAAAAATTAAAAATGACCTAAAATCATATGAATCAGGACAAGGAGCCTCACAGGTATTTTTTTTTTTAAATTAGATAATAATACATTTGAAACAAGTGACCACTTTTGGGCACGATATTTTTAGAAGATCGGTAAGTAGTTAGGGTAGCCTTGGGCCTTGCAAGGGGAGTATTATATAAATCGTAATAGTGCTCATTTTGTCAAAGGGCATTGTAAATCTGTCACGAAAATAAAATCGAGGGTTTAATTGTAATGTTCCAAATACTGTTGAAACATCTATTTTATTAACACAATGGATATAATTCCATGCTGAAGAGAACCCGCTTTGTCGTAGCACCAAGGTAAAAATCCTTCAAAAGATGCGTCATTACACTAATTTAAAGTAAGACCAACTAATAGAAATACACGATTCTTATTTAAGGTTAATTCTCATCTGTAGATGTCGCTATCTCAACCAATCAGGTAATGTTTGGTTTAGTTAATGGTGAATGAAAACTAACACAGCGTAACAAAAAATCTTTTCGATTATTAGCAGGACGAAAAAAAACTCCTCAAGGGATCGGCTTCCTGAACACAATGCAACCTGCCCATTAGGGCATCTCCACCGCAGGGACCTAATTGCGTTGCAAAGCTAATTTGGCACCCACGTTAAGCCCACCGCGGTACTTATGCGAGAGCTAATTTAGGTTCGAGTTCATCCGTGTTCATCCGAATCTAAACAAAACTCAGGTTAGCTCCGGGATCTACCGTGAGCAAATCGTCTGATGGAATGTTTTTTCAAGCAAAACAACGTAATTGGGTCAATGTGAGTTTGTAAACAAAGAGTTTATCCTGCTCACGTCAGTAAATGTTTACATTAGGAGTGATGATTGATTTTTCGATTTCAATTCTTCGAGTTTGGAAATATTTTCCCTCCCGTGCTGCAAGTTCACGCATGAAAAATGACTTTTGGTAATCTGGGGTGATGCAGTTTTGTTTTTTAGGTTATATTGGGGCTGTGTTTGATTAATTTTGGTCAACGCATTGTCGATCTAGTGCCAGACATGCAAGAGATAAGTCATTTGAATTGAGTAAAAAGCAAAATTCAAGCAAAACATTTTAAATAAGCCAAAACGGATTTGAAAACAAGCAATCCGAGCAATTGGGTCCTAAAATGAAGCATAGATTGCTGATATTATTGTTTACAGCGATAAAGCTTATTTTTCTGAGTACGACCACAAAGAATTTAAAATGGATTTTTAAATCAATTTTAAAAAATTTACCTCGTGGTCCTTCTTGACAGAAAAGCTCCTACTTGACAGCTCGTTCCAAGGGGACCATAATTGATTCATCGAAAAATTGTTGTCTTGTCAAAAAAAAAATTGCATTAAAATAAAAAAAACAGTGATCAGAAATGGTTTTTAATCGTGTTTTTTACAGTTGCACATAAAAATTTACATAGGGCTTTAGTACCCAATTCTGATCTTAAATTCTTAAATTCTTAAATTCTTAAATTCTTAAATTCTTAAATTCTTAAATTCTTAAATTCTTAAATTCTTAAATTCTTAAATTCTTAAATTCTTAAATTCTTAAATTCTTAAATTCTTAAATTCTTAAATTCTTAAATTCTTAAATTCTTAAATTCTTAAATTCTTAAATTCTTAAATTCTTAAATTCTTAAATTCTTAAATTCTTAAATTCTTAAATTCTTAAATTCTTAAATTCTTAAATTCTTAAATTCTTAATTCTTAAATTCTTAAATTCTTAAATTCTTAAATTCTTAAATTCTTAAATTCTTAAATTCTTAAATTCTTAAATTCTTAAATTCTTAAATTCTTAAATTCTTAAATTCTTAAATTCTTAAATTCTTAAATTCTTAAATTCTTAATTCTTAAATTCTTAAATTCTTAAATTCTTAAATTCTTAAATTTAAATTCTTAAATTCTTAAATTCTTAAATTCTTAAATTCTTAAATTCTTAAATTCTTAAATTCTTAAATTCTTAAATTCTTAAATTCTTAAATTCTTAAATTCTTAAATTCTTAAATTCTTAAATTCTTAAATTCTTAAATTCTTAAATTCTTAAATTTCTTAAATTCTTAAATTCTTAAATTCTTAAATTCTTAAATTCTTAAATTCTTAAATTCTTAAATTCTTAAATTCTTAAATTCTTAAATTCTTAAATTCTTAAATTCTTAAATTCTTAAATTCTTAAATTCTTAAATTCTTAAATTCTTAAATTCTTAAATTCTTAAATTCTTAAATTCTTAAATTCTTAAATTCTTAAATTCTTAAATTCTTAAATTCTTAAATTCTTAAATTCTTAAATTCTTAAATTCTTAAATTCTAAATTCTTAAATTCTTAAATTCTTAAATTCTTAAATTCTTAAATTCTTAAATTCTTAAATTCTTAAATTTAAATTCTTAAATTCTTAAATTCTTAAATTCTTAATTCTTAAATTCTTAAATTCTTAAATTCTTAAATTCTTAAATTCTTAAATTCTTAAATTCTTAAATTCTTAAATTCTTAAATTCTTAAATTCTTAATTCTTAAATTCTTAAATTTTAAATTCTTAAATTCTTAAATTTTAAATTCTTAAATTTTAAATTTTAAATTCTTAAATTCTTAATTCTTAAATTCTTAAATTCTTAAATTCTTAAATTCTTAAATTCTTAAATTCTTAAATTCTTAAATTCTTAAATTCTTAAATTCTTAAATTCTTAAATTCTTAAATTTTAAATTCTTAAATTCTTAAATTCTTAAATTCTTAAATTCTTAAATTCTTAAATTCTTAAATTCTTAAATTCTTAAATTCTTAAATTCTTAAATTCTTAAATTCTTAAATTCTTAAATTCTTAAATTCTTAAATTCTTAAATTCTTAAATTCTTAAATTCTTAAATTCTTAAATTTTAAATTCTTAAATTTAAATTCTTAAATTCTTAATTCTTAAATTCTTAAATTCTTAAATTCTTAAATTCTTAAATTCTTAAATTCTTAAATTCTTAAATTCTTAAATTCTTAAATTCTTAAATTCTTAAATTCTTAAATTCTTAAATTCTTAAATTCTTAAATTCTTAAATTCTTAAATTCTTAAATTCTTAAATTCTTAAATTCTTAAATTCTTAAATTCTTAAATTCTTAAATTCTTAAATTCTTAAATTCTTAAATTCTTAAATTCTTAAATTCTTAAATTCTTAAATTCTTAAATTCTTAAATTCTTAAATTCTTAAATTCTTAAATTCTTAAATTCTTAAATTCTTAAATTCTTAAATTCTTAAATTCTTAAATTCTTAAATTCTTAAATTCTTAAATTCTTAAATTCTTAAATTCTTAAATTCTTAAATTCTTAAATTCTTAAATTCTTAAATTCTTAAATTCTTAAATTCTTAAATTCTTAAATTCTTAAATTCTTAATTCTTAAATTCTTAAATTCTTAAATTCTTAAATTCTTAAATTCTTAAATTCTTAAATTCTTAAATTTTAAATTCTTAAATTCTTAAATTCTTAAATTCTTAAATTCTTAAATTCTTAAATTCTTAAATTCTTAAATTCTTAAATTCTTAAATTCTTAAATTCTTAAATTCTTAAATTCTTAAATTCTTAAATTCTTAAATTTTAAATTCTTAAATTCTTAAATTCTTAAATTCTTAAATTCTTAAATTCTTAAATTCTTAAATTCTTAAATTCTTAAATTCTTAAATTCTTAAATTCTTAAATTCTTAAATTCTTAAATTCTTAAATTTTAAATTCTTAAATTCTTAAATTCTTAAATTCTTAAATTCTTAAATTCTTAAATTCAAATTCTTAAATTCTTAAATTCTTAAATTCTTAAATTCTTAAATTCTTAAATTCTTAAATTCTTAAATTCTTAAATTCTTAAATTCTTAAATTCTTAAATTCTTAAATTCTTAAATTCTTAAATTCTTAAATTCTTAAATTCTTAAATTCTTAAATTCTTAAATTCTTAAATTCTTAAATTCTTAAATTCTTAAATTCTTAAATTCTTAAATTCTTAAATTCTTAAATTCTTAAATTCTTAAATTCTTAAATTCTTAAATTCTTAAATTCTTAAATTCTTAAATTCTTAAATTTTAAATTCTTAAATTTAAATTCTTAAATTCTTAAATTTTAAATTCTTAAATTCTTAAATTCTTAAATTCTTAAATTCTTAAATTCTTAAATTCTTAAATTCTTAAATTCTTAAATTCTTAAATTCTTAAATTCTAAATTCTTAAATTCTTAAATTCTTAAATTCTTAAATTCTTAAATTCTTAAATTCTTAAATTCTTAAATTCTTAAATTCTTAAATTCTTAAATTCTTAAATTCTTAAATTCTTAAATTCTTAAATTCTTAAATTCTTAAATTCTTAAATTCTTAAATTCTTAAATTCTTAAATTCTTAAATTCTTAAATTCTTAAATTCTTAAATTCTTAAATTCTTAAATTCTTAAATTCTTAAATTCTTAAATTCTTAAATTCTTAAATTCTTAAATTCTTAAATTCTTAAATTCTTAAATTCTTAAATTTCTTAAATTCTTAAATTCTTAAATTCTTAAATTCTTAAATTCTTAAATTCTTAAATTCTTAAATTCTTAAATTCTTAAATTCTTAAATTCTTAAATTCTTAAATTCTTAAATTCTTAAATTCTTAAATTCTTAAATTCTTAAATTCTTAAATTCTTAAATTCTTAAATTCTTAAATTCTTAAATTCTTAAATTCTTAAATTCTTAAATTCTTAAATTCTTAAATTCTTAAATTCTTAAATTCTTAAATTCTTAAATTCTTAAATTCTTAAATTCTTAAATTCTTAAATTCTTAAATTCTTAAATTCTTAAATTCTTAAATTCTTAAATTCTTAAATTCTTAAATTCTTAAATTCTTAAATTCTTAAATTCTTAAATTCTTAAATTCTTAAATTCTTAAATTCTTAAATTCTTAAATTCTTAAATTCTTAAATTCTTAAATTCTTAAATTCTTAATTCTTAAATTTAAATTCTTAAATTCTTAAATTCTTAAATTCTTAAATTCTTAAATTCTTAAATTCTTAATTCTTAAATTCTTAAATTCTTAAATTCTTAAATTCTTAAATTCTTAAATTCTTAAATTCTTAAATTCTTAAATTCTTAAATTCTTAAATTCTTAAATTCTTAAATTCTTAAATTCTTAAATTCTTAAATTCTTAAATTCTTAAATTCTTAAATTCTTAAATTCTTAAATTCTTAAATTCTTAAATTCTTAAATTCTTAAATTCTTAAATTCTTAAATTCTTAAATTCTTAAATTCTTAAATTCTTAAATTCTTAGGTTGCAAGTTCTTGGGTTCTTGGGATTCTTAGGTTCTTGGGATTCTTAGGTTCTTGAATTCTTAGGTTCTTGAGTTCTTAAATTCTTGGGATTCTTAGATTCTTAGGGTTCTTGGATTCTTAGAGTTCTTAGGATTCTTAGGTTCTTGGGATTCTTAAATTCTTAGAATTCTTGGGTTCTTTAGATTCTTGGGATTCTTAAATTCTTAAATTCTTAAATTCTTAAATTCTTAAATTCTTAGAATTCTTAAATTCTTGAATTTTAAATTCTTAAATTCTTAAATTCTTAAATTCTTAAATTCTTAAATTCTTAAATTCTTAAATTCTTAAATTCTTAAAATTCTTAAATTCTTAAATTCTTAAATTCTTAAATTCTTAAATTCTTAAATTCTTAAATTCTTAAAATTCTTAAATTCTTAGGAATTCTTAAATTCTTAATTCTTAAATTCTTAAATTCTTAAATTCTTAAATTCTTAAATTCTTAAATTCTTAAATTCTTAAATTCTTAAATTCTTAAATTCTTAAATTCTTAAATTCTTAAATTCTTAAATTCTTAAATTCTTAAATTCTTAAATTCTTAAATTCTTAAATTCTTAAATTCTTAAGTTACTTAAATTCTTAAATTCTTAAATTCTTAAATTCTTAAATTCTTAAATTCTTAAATTCTTAGGATTCTTAGAATTCTTAAATTCTTAGGATTCTTAGGATTCTTAAATTCTTGAATTCTTAAATTCTTAGAGATTCTTGGATTCTTAAAATTCTTAAATTCTTAAATTCTTAAATTCTTAAATTCTTAAATTCTTAAATTCTTAAATTCTTAAATTCTTAAATTCTTAAATTCTTAGAATTCTTAAATTCTTAAATTCTTAAATTCTTAAATTCTTGAGATTCTTAAATTCTTAAATTCTTAAATTCTTAAATTCTTAAATTCTTAAATTCTTAAATTCTTAAATTCTTAAATTCTTAAATTCTTAAATTCTTAAATTCTTAAATTCTTAAATTCTTAAATTCTTAAATTATAAATTCTTAAATTCTTAAATTCTTAAATTCTTAAATTCTTAAATTCTTAAATTCTTAAATTCTTAAATTCTTAATTACTTAAATT